>NW_026020415.1:26385-259703 GCF_900185275.1 Solanum verrucosum
TAGTGAAATAAGGATGATCAGCCAGCTTATCGACACAGACCAGTTCTAACTACCTGTTGAGAAAAACAACTCAAAGGCAAATCTGTTAGTATTAGCTCTGGATAAATAATGCAAGATATCACATAGAAAACAGATAAACACATAGAAGTTGCTTTGTCTGAGAACATGTCAACCCACGAATAATGGGGACTAACTTTTGAACAAGCAGGAATTTGCTCATTTTTTCTATCGAGGTTGGTGTCTCAGAAAGGTTAAATTGCGTTGAGCTAAGGTCTTCTTGCTGCATCTTTTGTCATCTGTTGATCTGAACTTAATGTTTCCTTGTAGAATGAAAGAGGGGGAAAAGAAAATTTGAAAAAGATAGGGGTCGGGCCTTGAAAGGCTGCCTACGTATCTCCTAAGGAGAATTCAGGCCCTACGTAGTTCGAATACAAAAGAAGTTTCATTTTCATTCATTCATTTCTTGAAGATTACAAGGAAAGTGAAAAACAGACAATAAAGCTCCTAAAAGACAAAATGTGCCTCCACTTAGGCCATTCTTTTTCTGATTGTCGCATTAATCACGGGGGGTAAACTCATATGTGTTTTATTTAAAAAGATATGTAAAAGGGAAATGACTGAGTTTTCAAAAAATCGATTAAACTTATGATTTAAGCAAATCGAATTTTCAAAAGAACAGAGTCGCCACTTAATTTTTAGTAAAAAAAATCAAGAAAAATACAAGGTTTTCAAAAGATTTAAACAGATAAAATCAATTGAAAATAAAATGGTTCGAAGTTCAATGTACATTCCGAGAAGGTGTTAGGCCCTCGGAATGCCCGCTAACTCGCGGTTGACCGGCGATTTGACTAAAATAATTTTGACTAATTTTAAAGTTTTAACTAAGTAAAAGAACTCATTTATTTAAAACTTATTTACTTACTACTATTATTATTATTATTATTTTATTTTTAGAAATTTTATAAAACTAATAATTTTAAATCGTTTGAAATTGGAGAAGCTCGAAATGATTAATTTTATATTGTGGAGGGTCAAAATTGGGTGTCAACAACTGTCCCTCATTTGACTTGGATTGATGAAAGCAATTTGAAGCAAATGAAATTGACGAATCAAATTTTGACCGACCACATCTTTATCATTAGGAAAGGGACTTGGGTACGGACCTTAGGAATTATGGTCGAACCCCAGAAGTGGGTTTCCTACATATATCAGGCTTTATGAGAATTCAATCCACTTGTAGTTCGATATGCTTGATTTAGCGCACGATTTTGAAGAACTCAAAAGTTATTCCGATATCGAATTATGAAGAGACCGAAACTTTGGGAATAAGATTTAAGAGAGAATGCCGGAATACAATCGAGTTTTCAACATTGAGCCCGCCTACATATCCCTTAATTTGGGAAATCAGACTGTTTGTAGTTCGACTCAATCGGTTGAAAAGGAAATCTATTATGTTAGATCACCTTTGGTTTCAAAAGAGCGACAAAGTAAGTCGAGTATGAAAAAGAGGCTTGCAACCTCTTAGCCATGAATGTGGTGCACTTCACACCCATAATTAAGAACTTACACGGACATAATTTCCAAAGTTCTTGGTACATTGTCACTCAGATTGGAAATTTGCTTTCGGTAAAGACCAAAAAGTTTCCGGATGCGAAACTAAAACTGACAAACCCAAAGATAAACCCACATGCCTTCTGATAGGAGTGTGGTTTGATTGTGGTGGAAGTCACTTCCTCTGCTCGCGTCCCAAGAGTTTGGCACTCCTCTTTGGACTATGTCCCAGTTCGCTGCTAAGAAAAAGTTCCACGTCGTGCTGCATCTTTTTTGATGTCATCTGCACCTGTGGTTTGTTTTGGAGAATTCATCCTTTCGGATGGTCTCGACAAAGACTGAGATAAAACTCATTAGCATAAAAATGCAATTCAAATGGGAGACAGTGTCTTTTACCGTGTTGACACTTAATTGTTCTCCTTGAACATTTGACGTAAACTCTATCGGGTTTGACGTGAAGCAAATAAAGCTTGTATTTTGTATTTGCAATATAATCTTCAATGTACTCTTCTTTTGATGACGAAGTAATAAAATATGTGAATGTAATATGTTGACAATTCTCTGGATGTCGTGTTTACAAAGAAAAATGATGCAAACGATGTTGATTTTCTTGTGATAGGCAAATCTTTCTCTTGTGGTGTATAACTTTTTCCTCGATGCATGGTTTTTCTCTGCGATGCATGGATTTTTCCCGCTATGCATGACTTTCTTTCTCTTTCTATGCATGACTTCTCCGCGATGCATGACTTCTTTCTCTTTTCTCGCGATACATGAATCTTTTTCCCGCAATGCATGAGTCTTTTTCCCGCAATACATGACATTTTTCCCGCAATGCATTACATTTTTCTCGCAATGTATGACATTTATTTCGCAATGCATGAATCTCTTTCCCGCAATGCATGACATTTTTCCCGCAATGCATGAATTCTTTCTATTGCTATGCATGGTCTTTCCCAGCGATGCATGAATCCTTTTCTCTTGCAATGCATGATCTTTTCCCGACATGCATGAATATTTTCTCTTGCTATGCACAATCTTTCCCCGCGATGCATGAATCCTTCTCTCTTGCAATGCATGATCTTTTCCCGACATGCATGAATATTTTCTCTTGCTATGCATAATCTTTCCCCGCGATGCATGAATCATTCTCTTGCAATGCATGATCTTTTCCCGACATGCATGAATATTTTCTCTTGCTATGCGTGACTTGTCTTCCGCGATGCATGAACCTTTTACCCGCGATGCATGAATCTCTTTTCTAATGATGCCATCCCTGGTACCAAATGAAGATAATGCTTCACCAGACAACACAGGTGATCTTCTGGGTATCTTTCGGGTGGCGATGTCGTCTGAATCGACAATACAATAAAAATGACCCTCGGAGTAGTGGTATCACCTCTTTTGACAATACAATATAAATGACTCTCCGGGTAGTGGTATCGTCTCGTTCGATAATATAAAATAAAATGACCTTCGGAGTAGTGGTATCATCATATTTGACAATACGATATGAATAACCTTCAGGGTAAGAATATTATCATATCCGATAATATAATGCAGATAAATATCTTCCAGGTATCTTTAGTTGCTGGAAAATAATAATATTTCTCTCTTCAAAGTTTTCATTTGTCCCATCTTCGAATATAATTGCATGTTCATTATGAACCTCGCCTTGCTGAGAATTTGAATAAAGTAATGCTACTCATATTCCTAATTCTTGGTATAAGAAACATAAGATATTTCCTGCTTCCACAGAAAAATTGTTAGTTTTAAAAACGAACTTGGTCTGTGTCAATCTCTTCAGTTGTCTGCTCCTTGTCTGACTATCTCCGGTTGATTTTTCTGATCTCCCGTTTCTTGATAGATAAGACAAAACATATTTATGCAAAATAATTTAGACACTAAAATAAAAGTTTTTAAGAAAAATAGATTTTCAAAAAGAATATTTGGAAAATCTCACTGCCAAGTGTCATGTCACGTCGAGCTTTAGCGAACGTCTTTGAAGTTGATGCCTTGAGGTCCATCTGATTACTTGTTGGAAAATATTCAAAGTTGTTCTAAACTGCCGATAAACCCAGTTGAAATTTTTGAGGTCATTCTCAAAAATTTATGTCCAAGTTAACTGTCTTGGTGTATCTTTAGCCGTTGGTGAGCAATCACAAAATTTTCAAGATCTTCTCAAAAATTCTGTCCCAGTTGCAAATCTCAAAGTAACTTCAGTTTTGATTTTGTTGGAAAGATCTTCTTCTCGAGAATTTTTGAGTCCCTCTCAAAAATTCTGTCCCAGTTTTTATTGTAAAGAGAAATAGAAATCCTTACGGGAAATATGACCGAGCCGTTGTGGCGCCTACGTATCCCGTTGAGGCAGGAATCAGGTCAAACGTAGTTCCCCCTCTCAAGGACTAACAAAGCAAGAAATTAACAAAGAAACCGACCGAGGCCGACATAGGCCGCCTACGTATCTCATTCTCGAGAATTCAGGTCAGACGTAGTTTATTACAAGAGGGATAAAATTCTAAACAAAGCAATTACAAGCAAATAGAACGATTACAAGGAAATGATAGAAATACAAGCTGAAACTTCACACATAGAATCTCTTGACAGCATCTGAGTTGATCGGTTTTGGCCATTCGGTGCCATCCATCTCCGACAGGATCAAGGCACCTCCGGATAACACTTTGCGAACCATGTAGGGTCCTTGCCAATTTGGTGCAAATTTCCCTTTATATTCATCCTGATGAGGGAAAATGCGCTTAAGAACTAACTGACCAACTTCAAATGTCCTGGATCTTACTTTCTTGTGAAAAGCACGAGTCATTCTCTGTCGATACAGTTGACCATGACAAATGGCAATCATTCTCTTCTCGTCAATCAATGTTAGTTGGTCAATCCGCTTGCGAACCCATTCCACATCACTTAATTCAGCTTCTTGGATGATTCTCAATGAAGGTATTTCAACTTCGGCAGGTATAACTGCCTCTGTTCCATATACTAGCAAATATGGAGTAGCTCCAACTGATGTTCTGACAGTTGTTCGGTAACCCAACAAAGAATATGGCAACATCTCATGCCAACCTCTGCGATTTTCAATCATCTTCCTCAAAATATTCTTTATGTTCTTGTTGGCGGCTTCTACAGCTCCGTTCATTTGGGGACGATAGGCGGTGGAGTTCCGGTGAGTAATCTTGAATTGTTCACATATCTCTCTCATCAAATGACTGTTGAGATTTGCTCCATTATCAGTAATGATGGATTCCGGTACTCCAAACTTACATATCAGATTGTTGCGAACAAAATCAGCCACAACTTTCTTGGTCACTGATTTATATGAAGTTGCTTCCACCCATTTGGTGAAGTAGTCAATCGCAACCAAAATGAATCTGTGTCCATTAGAGGCGGCTGGCTCTATTGGACCAATGACGTCCATGCCCCAAGCTACAAACGGCCAAGGTGAACTCATAGCATTGAGTTCATGAGGAGGCACCCGAATCAAATCTCCATGCACTTGACATTTATGACACTTTTGCACAAACTTGCAACAGTCATGTTCCATAGTCATCCAAAAGTAACCGGCTCGAAGGATCTTCCTGGCCAAAGTGAGCCCATTCATGTGAGTACCACAAACTCCGACATGTATCTGTTCCAGAAGCTCTGCAGCTTCATTAGCATCAATGCATCTGAGAAGACCTAAATCTGGAGTCCTCCTGTAAAGGATTTCCCCACTTGCAAAAAAATTGAGGGCCATACGGCGTATCGATTTCTTCTGGTTGAATGTTGCATTCTCAGGATAAGTCCCATCTTCTAAATACTTCTTGATGTCAAAATACCAAGGCAAACCATCTGGTTCCGCTTCAACATGTGAACAATGAACAGGCTGTTCTTTTACCTCTATATCTACTGGATCAATATAACTTGTATCTGGATGTTTGATCATCGAGGCAATGGTGGCAAGAGCATCGGCCAACTCATTCTGTGCTCTGGGTGTATGTCTGAACTCAATCTTGCGAAATCTCTTGCACAACTTCTGTATGTACTGCACATACGGTGTGATTTTTGGATTCTTCACGGCCCATTCTCCTTGAACTTGATGAATCAGTAAGTCTGAGTCTCCAATAACTAGAAGCTCATAAACGTTCATGTCGATTGCCATCTTTAAACCGAGGATGCAAGCTTCATACTCAGCCATGTTGTTTGTGCAATTAAATCGGAGTTTAGCCGCCATAGGATAATGCTGACCGGATTCTGACACTAAGACTGCTCCGATACCTTTCCCCTGGTGATTTGCCGCTCCATCAAAGAATACTCTCCAACCAGGATATGCTTCAGAAATATCTTCACCCACAAATGAAACTTCCTCGTCGGGAAAATAAGTCTTGAGTGGTTCATACTCTTCATCAACTGGATTTTCTGCGAGATGATCAGCTAAGGCTTGTGCTTTTATCGCCTTTTGTGTCACATACACAATGTCGAACTTACTCAAAAGCATTTGCCATTTAGCCAATTTCCCAGTCGGCATTGCTTTCTGGAAAATATACTTCAATGGATCCATCCTGGATATAAGGTATGTGGTATAAGAAGACAAATAATGTCTCAACTTTTGAGCGATCCAAGTTAAAGCACAACATGTTCTCTCCAAAAGAGTGTAACGAGCCTCATATGGAGTGAACTTTTTGCTCAAGTAATAAATGGCTCGCTCTTTCTTCCCAGTTTCGTCATGTTGACCAAGCACACATCCCAATGCATTATCTGAGACAGATAAATATAGCAATAACGGACTTCCTTCTCGCGGAGGGACCAACACTGGTGGATTGGACAAATAGTTCTTGATGACATCAAAAGCAGTTTGACATTCTCCGGTCCACTTGGTCGAGGCATCTTTTTTTAGTAACTTAAAGATGGGCTCACACACTATGGTGGATTGAGCTATGAATCGGCTGATGTAGTTCAACCTTCCTAGAAAACTCATCACCTCCTTCTTTGTCTTTGGAGGAGGCAATTCTTGGATCGCCTTGATCTTGGAAGGGTCAAGCTCAATTCCCCTCCTGCTAACTATAAATCCCAACAACTTGCCAGCCGGCACTCCAAAAGCACATTTGGCGGGATTTAACTTCAAATTATATCGGCGTAGACGATCAAAGAATTTCCTCAAGTGAGTCAAGTGATCCGAACTCTCGCGGGACTTGATTATGACATCATCTACATACACCTCGATCTCCTTGTGAATCATATCGTGAAAAATGGTCGTCATAGCCCTCATGTAAGTAGCACCGACATTTTTGAGACCAAACGGCATCACCCGATAATGATACACACCCCAAGGCGTGATGAAAGCTGTCTTTTCTGCATCTTCTTCGTCCATCAAGATCTGGTGGTAACCCGCATAACAATCCACAAATGACTGCATCTCATGCTTAGCACAGTTATCAATGAGGATGTGAATGTTTGGCAATGGAAAATTATCTTTTGGGCTAGCTTTGTTGAGATCTCTGTAGTCAACACAAATTCTGATTTTTCCGTCTTTCTTGGCAACCGGAACAACATTAGCTAACCAAGTCGGGTACTGCGTCACTTCCACTACTTGGGACTCGATCTGCTTTGTAATCTCCTATTTGATCTTTAAACTCAACTCAGGCTTAAACTTCCGAGTCTTTTGTTTTACTGGACTGAAATCTGGATTGATTGGCAACTTGTGGGACACCATATTCGTACTCAATCCTGGCATATCTCTATAAGGCCAGGCAAACACATCAATATACTCTCTGAGCAAACGGACTAGGTCTCTTCTTTGAGCTTCAGTAAGATGGACACTGATTCTTACTTCTTTAACACATTCCTCATCTTCGAGATTCACACTCTCGGTTTCCTCTAAATTCGGCTTGTGTTGATTCTCGAATTGTCGAAACTCTTCAGCAACATGTTCGGGAACCTCATTCTCTTTTTCATATTCCTCACATTCATCATCATCTACTTCATTTCGTTCACTCGGTTGATGACATGACATGACATTGGCAGATTTTAAATTAATATTACTGAAATCATAAACAAACAAAGTTAGGAAAGTAAAATATAAATAGATAAATAAACAATTTTTGATAAAAGAGGCTTTCGTTTAAATTGAAAAAAACAAGCACAAACTTTGGCCATGGCCGAGGGCCATTTTGCTTTTTTACACATTACAAAGGAATTTAAAAACTTCAAACAAGTAAAACTGGATAAAGGGTGGGTCTCGGGCCTCTTCCGGACTACCACCGTTTTAAAAATAAACAAAAACACATGTCCTTTCTACCCAGATGAGCGGGAAATCAGGAGTGGTGTGGAGGTCCGATTCTGCAATTGCTCATCAGGTTCTGCATCACGGATGCCTGATGTCCCAGCTTCTTCGTCGATAACCGCATCAATCTCCTCAAAAAGGCCCAAGATTCCTTCCCCGAGACCATTATCATCGACATATCCTCGCACCGGGAATGACTGGTACAGATGAGGAATTGGCCTGGCCAATGCTTGATCAACATTCTTGCTCTTCATCTCTGCTTCGTCGTCTGTAGGGACATATCCCAAACCAAACTTTGCTCCTTTGGCAGGAATTTGGATGGGCTCGACGATTCCTTGAAAGTGCTTCCCCAATCCGAAACCTGGTTCAAAACCATTCTGGAGCATGACAGTAGCAATCATTTTGTACACGGCAGGCATAGGAGGCTGTGGAGCCAAGTCATCATCGGTGGCATTTACTAGCTCCACCGTGTAAAAGTCGCAACCTCGAGAGACATCATCAACGATTGGTGCATACCTATTGGAATGACTCCCTTCACCATAAATGACCAATTCCTGGTCCTTCCAAACAAATTTCATCAGTTGGTGAAGGGTAGACGGCACAGCCCCGGCCATATGGATAAACGGTCTACCCAGAAGTAGGTTATAACTAGTGTTGATATCCAACACCTGGAACTCCACATTAAACTCTGCAGGACCCACCTGAATATCCAAGTTTACCGCACCCAATGTATCTCTTTGCACTCCATCAAAAGCCCTCACATTGACTTGGTTCTGGTGAAGCTTTCCCAAGTCAAATTTCAGCTGCCTCAGAGTCGAAAGTGGGCAAATATTAAGACCGGACCCGTCATCGACCAAGATACGATTTATTATCTTGTCTCGACACTTACAAGTGACGTGCAGAGCCTTGTTGTGCATCCTGCCTTCGAAGGGCAGCTCTTCGTCACAGAAACTAATCCGGTGCCCTCGAACAACTTGGTTTATCATAGCCGCTAGATTGTCGCTGTTAGTACCCACAGGCACCTATGTGTCATCCAAAGCTCTCATCAAAGCTTGTCTATGCAACTGCGAACTCATCAATAAAGCCCACACAGAAATCTGAGCCGGCATCTTCTCTAGATGCTTCACAATCGAATAATCTTTCGGTTGCATTTTTCTCCAGAACTCCTCAGCTTCGGCTTCACTGATCAGCCTTTTTGCCTGGTCCTTCTTCTGCCCTCCTTGAGCCAACTCTTCAGGTGTGTAGCACCTGCCAGATCTGGTCATGCCTTGAGTAACAGCCATTTCAATCACAAATTTTGGTCGGGTAAGAGTTTCTCGCGGTATCAAGGCAACAACCTTCTCGGGTGTCAGAATCACAAACTCTTTCTTCTCTCTAATGCTCAACGAAGCCACGGCCTTTTCCAGATCATCAGGAGCAATCAGAACTATTGCCTTTGTCACGCACCAATCGTCATCTGTCTCTATCATATTGATAGCGACACCTCCATGATTTGGCAAAGGGTTACTATTGACATTGGGCGCGACTGTCTGAAGAGAAACCACATTCTGGTCAATCAGGTCTTGGATCTTATGCTTCAAGTTGATGCAATCCTCGGTATCATGTCCAACACTGTTGGAGTGATACGCGCACCTCTGATCAGGTCTGTAAAACTTTGAGCTAGTGTCTACCGGCTTGGGCCCCACTGGATGAATATATCCTGCCGAAGTTAATCGTTCGAACAGCCTTGTTCGGCTTTCAACAAGCGGAGTGAAAATTCTAGCAGGCTTCTTCTCAAATCTAGGACGGGAGGGATCATAATTGCCTTGTTGCGGAGGCGGCATCTGGCGATAATTTGGTGCGTTTGGACGGGGGTTTTGATATCTGGGATATGAGTTGGTTTGGTAATTTGGTTGTAGAGCTTGGTAGTTCGGAGGGGTATTTTGGTAAAGTGGAGCTGGGTTTTGGTACATTGGGGGAGGCGTTTGGTAATTTGTCTGAATGTTGGCACAGTTGGGGGCGGCATTTCGGTAGTGATGAGATGGGGTTTGGTAAACTGGAGGGGGAGTTTGGTAGATAGTAGGGGGAGTATTTTGATAGCTGGGAAGAGGGGTATTTTGATAACTGGGGGGAGGATTATTTTGGTAATCAGCCTGTGTATAACAAGCCGGGTACGAACTCTGTGAAGGTCGAGAACGACCTTGGTATGATGAGGTTTTCCTTAGGGTCTTCTTCCCCTCATAGGAGATAGAGGACACATCCTCTCTTTTCTTTTTCAACAAACCCGAAGATCCGGGCGAGGCAGCAACACGGGCAATCTTCCCGATTCTCAATCCATCTTCGATAGTCTCACCTACCTTGACTATCTCAGCAAATTTTGCTCCAACGAGCAACATGATTCTGTCATAATATTCGGGTTCTTGCACCCGCACAAACACTTCAACGATTTCCTTTTCCGACATAGGAGGTCTTACTCTAGCTGCCTCCTTACGCCATCTATATGCAAATTCTCTGTAACTTTCGATCGGCTTCTGTTTCATCTTCTCCAAGGAGTAACGATCAGGAACGATCTCCACATTGTAGGCGAATCGTTCGATGAAGTCCTTAGCCAGAGCGTTCCAACTAGACCACTGTCTCGTTTCATGAGACGTAAACCACTCTAGAGCCTCTCCGCTCAGACTTCGACTAAAAAGCCGCATTAACAAAGCTTCGTCTCTTCCAACTCCCACGAGTTGGTCACAGTAGGCCCTCAGGTGTGCTAAGGGGTTCCCCGTTCCTCCGAAGATGTCGAATTTCGGCACCTTGAACCCTTCCGGGAGGTCCAAATTCGGATGAATACATAGGTCTTCGTAGCTCAATCCGGCGACCTCAGGAACGCAGTTCAACTCCTTCATGGCCTTTCTAATTTCTTCCTTCATATCTATCTTGGCGGTCTCTTCCTTTGACCTCCACTCTCTCTCCCTCTCCTCATAGTGGTCAAGCTCCGAACCATGGACGTCATGCTCATTGGGGATCGGTATTTGGAAAGTGGCCTTTTGTGGTAGTGGTGGAGCAATAGAGGGACTTTGGGCATTTTGAGTGGCTTGGTAATTTTGAGGGAAAGTCTGGGGGTTGGTATGTTGATTTTGGTAATGGAGAAAATGTGCGGGCGGTTAACATTTTGGCTTTGAGGCGATAGGCCAGTTTGGTGGTTTGCATTGGGGGAAGGGAGTGGCGCTTGGAGGTTGGTATTTTGAGGAGGGGGTGGTGTGTGATAAGAGGCTAAGGCGTAATGGGGGTTTTGGGTGGTAAGGTCAATGATGGAGGGATTACGAGCAGGGCTTAAAGGCGGGTTCTGAGCTTGTTCCACGTTAGGAGGGGGAATTTGAGCTGGAGGTCTTCCATCTGGTTGAGCATTGACAGCAAGAATCGGAGGAGGCAAATCATTTTTTCTCTGCATCTCGACCCTCATCTCAGCAATTTGTTGCATCAACTGCAGGATCAGTTCATTCTGATCAGCAAGGGCGGGCTGAGCCACCACGACATCAGTAAGGCTGGTTTCTTCGTTGTTATCACCCATTGCTGCTTTTCCCTTTTGTGAACTTTGATTGGGGAAGGAATCTGTAGGACCTTTAGATCTAGTGAAATAAGGATGATCAGCCAGTTTATCGACACAGACCAGTTCTAACTACCTGTTGAGAAAAACAACTCAAAGGCAAATCTGTTAATATTAGCTCTGGATAAATAATGCAAGATATCACATAGAAAACAGATAAACACATAGAAGTTGCTTTGCCTGAGAACATGTCAACCCACGAATAATGGGGACTGACTTTTGAACAAGCAGGAATTTGCTCGTTTTTTTTTTTTTTTATTTTTATTTTTTATGCTGAGGTTGGTGACTCATAAAGGTAGTATTGCGTCGAGCTAGGGTCTTCTTGCTGCATCTTCTGGCATCTGTTGATCTGAACTTAATGTTTCCTTGTAGAATGAAAGAAAATTTTAAAAGACAGGGGCCGGGCCTTGAAAGGCTGCCTACGTATCTCCAAAGGGAGAATTCAGGCCCTACGTAGTTCGAAACAAAAGGAAATTTCATTTTCATTCATTCATTTCTCGAAGATTACAAGGAAAGTGAAAAACATACAATAAAACTCCTAAAAGACAAAATGTGCCTCCACTCAGGCCATTCTTTTTCTGATTGTCGCATTAATCACAGGGGGTAAACTCATATGCTTCGAGGGTGGTTTTCTCATTCCCTTCCTTCCACCATCCTGAAGAGGTGGCCTATAGACAATTTCCTCCCCAGTATCTTCTTCAGTAGCTTCAGGTCTAGCACCTTTGGGATCACAGTTGGTGGCCTCTTGGCCGAGGAAAGAGTGTTTTCCACGTGGCTTCTGAAGCATCAAGGTTATCTCTTTGAGAGCATCGCGCTTCTTCCGCACAGCAGCTGTCTCTTCATCTATAACAACACATTTTGTCATCTTTGCTGCCAACTCCACGTCTAGTGCCGCATTTGCTGCTCGTGCCACTGTGGTGGCGAGCTCCACTTCTATTCTCCTTTCTCTGGTTTCTTGGATCTCTTGTCTGAGCCGCTGTAGTTTCATCCTCAAATCCTCCTCAGTTAGCTCTATGTCGATACTCTTGCCTTTTTCCATCTTAGCTGCAATTTTACCTTTCATGAGATGATAGAGTAGTGGCTTAGGATTTGGTAGTAGGATTTTATTTCTGACTGAGAAACTTAAGACTCATGGAATTTTGGTCGGATATTTTGGTGGTGATTTGTATTTAGCATTGTAGAGATTTTCAGAAATTTTTGAAAAGGAGTGGGCTAAAGATGTCCTCATTCAAAGCAACGTACCACATAAACAGTTAAAGCACACAAGTAAAAAGACAAATATCGCGTCCTAAACATGCAAGTGACCCTTTTGTGCCAAGGATAGGCCTAGCGAATTGAAGGATGTATATGTCTTTTTAAGCCAATTAATTATCCCCAAAATATTTCATTAATAATATTCAAAAATGTTGGACAAACATAAAATTGGGGAAAAGAGTTCGAAAAATAAATTACAAAACAAAGTACAAATAAAGCAATCCCACGCAGGGGATGATAACAAACTTCAAGCTTCTCCTGATCCTGATCCTTCACCAAGTCTGGCCCTCTTGGCGATGCTGACCTCTTCCCACATAGCATATCTGTCCGCCCATAGGTGATCTCTTGCCAACCGAGCCCCTTCTTGATGTCTGAACCTCTCGACCGACTGAATCTGCTGCTCCATGCTATCATCTAATTCTGACATACATTGCCTGGATTTTTGTAACTCTTGCTTCAACTGAGCTATGACTTTGGCGTCTTCTGAGTGTCGACGTTGATACTCCAGCTCATTTCTATCAAACTTCTCTTGGAGTTGATGAAGTCGGATTTGATGCTTGGCTCCAACATCTGCAATAATATGGGGAACGTTTGGACCGGGTTCGATAGTTCCGGCGAGACTCTTCTTTAACCATTCTTTGTAATCCTTAGAGCATTCCGGACGAAACCTATTTGGAACCGGCTCGCCCAATACCCTTCGAGTCTTCCATAATTGAAGCATCTTTTTAGTAAAAGCGACTTCGCCATTTTCATGATCCGTCACAAATCTTGTCATGTCTTCTATCTGAGGAAGCTCTTGTTTCCCTCCTAGCTGTCTAAGTACTCGAGAAGGAGCATATGGCCGAGTTCCTCTCAACCCAGCAAATATCAAGTAGGGGGCCTTTCCACTTCGGATCACAATTTGTTTTGTTACTACCAAACATTGGATAGACCACTGCACATTTTCCTCTCTCAAACCCTGAAGTCTCGGGTACCAAAACTCTTGGCCTCCAGTCCTATTGAAATGATTACGTTGCACCCACCAATCGTGACTTTCGAGCCTGTTCGGTCTTTCCAAGGGATCTGGTTCTGTTGGATCATGAGCTTTGATCAAGTGTCGCATCATCCACCATTGAAGTATCAGGTTACACCCTTGAAAGAAACGTGTGCCATTTTTACACCTATCCAACGCCCTGTAAATGTCAGCAAGGATCATAGGAGCTAAATTGTAGTACTTTCTTACAGGCCCGTAGCTTACTCCATTAAAAATAGCATGAGTAACCATTACTACATTTGGATGGATGGTGTAGTTTGGTCCTTGGGGAAACACCATTGTCCCAAGTAGACATATCACAAAAGCGAGAGGGCGTGTTTCCTTCCATTTTTCTTCTGAAACGAACTCATCTTTAAACTTCTCATAAGCTCTTGCGCGTCCAAATCGATAATACAACTTCCGAAGTGGAATATTTGACCCGGGCAGCCTGTCCATCCATTCAGCTTTGACGAGTGACAATTTTTCTTTGATTTCGGCAAAATCCCATACTTTTGGAAAGAGAAGATCAGTATCGGGTTGGTGTTTCCTCTTGTTGCACATGCCAACACTCTCGTAACTGGCAAGAACTTCATCTATAGTTGGAGTCAACTCTACTTCCCCAAATCGAAATACCATGTTGTCGCTGTCCCAAAATTTCACCATCGTTCCAATCAAGTCGGGGTAAGCCACCATTTCCATTAATGACGGGAGATGGCCTATATGTCTTTGAACTTTCTTTTTATCTTCCTTGTTCATGAATTTCCACCAAACTTGGAGGTAAGGATCAGGAATAGTCACCATTCGGGTTCTCAACGGCTCAAACGTCGGATTCATCCTACAAGAAAAACAAACAAAGGTAATTAAACCCCCACCCCCACCTGATAATTGATTTGTTTAAAAATGACATATACATCCTTCAATTAAAACATATAAGTATGATTGTCTTTTTATTGGCAAATGGGCCAAATAAACACAAGGTGGGCTTCTAATGGGCCCAACACGCCTTGGGTGTTGGGTCGACCTAGTTCAAAATGCGCTAAAAATTGGGATTTGGTTTCGCTCTACGCTAGTTGACTAAGAGTGGCTTTGAAAGACCGGGAACCCAAGTGGACAACTTAGGCTGGAATTCACGACAACCATTGGACGCATGACGTACCAATAAATTGCCGATCCTTCCGAAAAAGGGTTGAGTATAAAAAGTCCGGCTGCAATTATGCAGAAACCGTCCTTAATATACTATAATATAATAGGAAGATGCCATGAAATGCAATGACAGTTATATTAATTTAAACATGTTGAGAGCAGATAAACAATTTAGCAATTAATACAATTAGTCAAACAAGTCAAATCTTATGGTTAGAACTTAATTAAATCCCCAGCGGAAGTCGCCATTTCTGTTTTATTTAAAAAGATATGTAAAAGGGAAATGACTGAGTTTTCAAAAAATCGATTAAACTTATGATTTAAGCAAATCGAATTTTCAAAAGAACAGAGTCGCCACTTAATTTTTAGTAAAAAAAATCAAGAAAAATACAAGGTTTTCAAAAGATTTAAACAGATAAAATCAATTGAAAATAAAATGGTTCGAAGTTCAATGTACATTCCGAGAAGGTGTTAGGCCCTCGGAATGCCCGCTAACTCGCGGTTGACCGGCGATTTGACTAAAATAATTTTGACTAATTTTAAAGTTTTAACTAAGTAAAAGAACTCATTTATTTAAAACTTATTTACTTACTACTATTATTATTATTATTATTTTATTTTATTTTTAGAAATTTTATAAAACTAATAATTTTAAATCGTTTGAAATTGGAGAAGCTCGAAATGATTAATTTATATTGTGGAGGGTCAAAATTGGGTGTCAACAATATGCTTCGATGGTGGTTTTCTTATTCCCTTCCTTCCATCGTCCCTGAAGAAGAGGCCTATAGACAATTTCCTCTCCAGTATCTTCTTCAGTAGCTTCAGGTCCGGTGTCTTCGGGATCACTATTGGTGGCCTCTTGGCTGAAGAGAGAGTGTTTTCCACGTGGCTTCTGAAGCATCACGGTTATCTCTTTGAGGGCATCGCGCTTCTTCTGCACAGCAGCTGTCTCTTCATCTATAACAGCACATTTTGTCATCTTTGCTGCCAATTCCACGTCTAGTGCCGCATTTGCTGTTCGTACGATTGCGGTGGCAAACTCCACTTCTATTCTCTTTTTTCTGGTTTCTTGGATCTCTTGTCTGAGTTGCTGTAATTTCATCCTCAAATCCTCCTCAGTTAGCTCTATGTCGATATTCTTGCCTTTTTCCATCTTAACTGCAATTTTACCTTTCCTGAGATGATAGAGTAGTGGCTTAGGATTTGGTAGTAGGATTTTATTTCTGGCTGAAAGAGACTTAAAACTCATGGAATTTTGGTCGGACATTTGGTAGTGACTTGTTTTTGGTATTGGGAAATTTTTCAGAAATTTTTTGAAAAGGAGTGGGCTGAAAATGTCCTTATCCAAAGCAACGTATCACATAAACAGTTAAAGCACACAAGTAAACAGGCAAATATCGCATCCTAAACATGCATGTGACCCTTTTGTGCCAAGGGTAGGCCTAGCGAATTGAAGGATGTACTGCGCCATTTAAGACAAATTGTTGCACCCCCAAAACAGAATTCATAAACAATAGAGAATTCATTATAAAGTTAAGCAAATGGATACATCTTTTAGGGAAGAGATAAGTTGCAAATACAAAAAACATCAATCCCACGCAGGGGAATAAAATAACTAAAATGCTGAAGGACCTGCTCTTCCTCTTGCTTTTTCCACTTCTTCACGAATGAGAAACTTAATGGTTATCACATGCGGCTCAGCGAACACGGCTTTGGAAGACATTGACACGCCCTGAAGGGTGTTAAGCTGATCATCCAAGTTCAAGTCCAAACGTATCAGGCAGGATCTCGCGTCAGCTAACTCTTGCGTGGTAAAGGCTAATGCCCTTTGGCTTTCATATTCTCTATGCTGGAATTCTTGTTCCCTACGCAGGTATTCTTGCTCCCTACATTGAAACTCTTGCTCTCTTCGGTCCCATTCCTGTTGAAAATGGTAGGCTTGGATTTGGAGCCTTACCTGGACATCTTCAATCTGTCGGCCCGTGCGTGGCGTCGGGTCAAGTGTACCACGCAGATCATTCTGCAACCATTTTTTGTATTCATCCACATACCCGGCTTCATATCTATTTTCTGCCATGCTCTCTTCTAGGTTGACCCGTCCAGCCCATTCTTGACAAATATCCTTGGCGTGAGGTATCTTGTCGCACCCGTTGTAGTCAAAGACGTAGCGGCTAGTGTCTCCTTTGAAAGGTAGAATCTGTCTTCTGCCAAATTGCCGCATTACCCTGCTAGGATTGTAAGGTCGTACCCCTCTAATGCCAGGAAGAATTAGGAAAGGACACTTAGCCCCCTGAATAGCTATTTTTTCTGACATGAAATCTTGAAACATCCATTGTACGTCTTCCTCTTTTATGTCATGGAAGACTTTGGCCCACGATTCCCTAGTGCTGTGGATCTTGAACCTATTGTTGCTCAAATGAAACTCGTAATGGTCGAGGCGGCTTTCTTTTTGTGGTTCGGCCAATTTCTGTTTCTGAGTCTCGTATGTCTTCACCAGATGTTTAGACATCCACCATTGTAGCAAAATATTACAACCTTGAAAAAATGGAAACCCGCTTTTGCATTGACCCAAAGATCGGTAGATGTCAGCCAGAATGATCGGGGCTAGGTTGAAGTATTTCTTAACCTGTCCTTTCTTACCAACACCCTCGAAGATGGCGTGTGTAACCATGACAACCCGAGTATCAATTTCATTCCCTTCACCTTGAGGAAATACCATCGTCCCTAAGAGACATACAGCAAATGCTAAAGTTTGAGTTTGACTCCAACTACTGCGACTGAGAAACTCATTTGGAAAATTCTTATAATAGTTCTCGTGTCCCCATCGTTCGTAGAATTTCAGAAACGGAATACTCGGGGTGTCTAGCCAGTCTGCATTTACCAGTAACAACATGTTCTTTAGTTCTGTGCTGGTCGGCTTATCTGGTAGCAAAATGTGGTGATCTGGATGATTTTTCCTTTTCTGGCACATTCCGACATTGTCTAGGCAATCTCTGATTTCTTCAACAGTTGGTGTCATTTCAACATCTCCGAAGCGAAACACCATCCTCTCATCGTCCCAAAATCGAGTGACCACCTCAATGAACTTAGGCCAGACTCTGAGATTCATTATTGACGGGAGGTGACCTAAGTGAATGGAGAGTTCTCTTTTCTGATATGCATTGAGATTGTACCACCATACACGGAGGAGGTTTGACGTCTCAGTGACCATTTTAAAACTCAAGTGTTGCTTAGCCATCTACAAAAACATACAAATAATTAGATACCCCTCAAACCCAAGATACAACACTTTGTCAAATAGCGCATACATCCTTCAAACACGTAAGTATGAGCGTCCGTTCGGGCCGTGGGCCCTTTGGACTCAAGGTGGTCTTTCTAATGGACCCGACACGCCTTGGGTGTTGGGTCAACTTAGGCCAATGCGCTAAATTTCAGGGATTTGGTCTTGCTCTATCCTAGTATGACTAAGAGTGAGTTTTCTTTAAAGTGGATTGGTGACCCAAGCGGACTACTTGGGCTGGGACAATTAACGACCGTTGACTATCCAGTAGCCAACTACATTCGTCAGGGTGCCCCGAGAACAAATTGGTTAACGAACGACTGCGGCCCGCATAATCGTCATTTAAGTGAAAAGAAAAAAATGTCATTTGACGGAATAAATGATATGCATGCAATGACAGTTGATATCACAATTTAAGCAAATAAGGCACGTTTGAGGTAAAACAATTCAACAAATATTAGCAAATAGTCAAAGAGAGTCAAGTCATTATGGTTAGAACCTAATTGAATCCCCAGCGGGAGTCGCCATTTCTGTTGTGCCGTAATTTAACTATTTCTAGAAAAATCACTTTTTGAAATGTTCTAAGTATTAAACAATTCAAGAAATACTTAGAAAAGAGTCGCCACTTAATTTTTTAAAGAAATTAAGAAAACTTATAATTTTCAAATACTTAAACAGAAAAAATCATTTGAAAATACCAAAGAAGGTTCGGGGTTCAATTTACACTTCGAGAAGGGTTTAAGCATTCGAAGTGCCCGTTAACATGCGGTTGACCTGCGACTTGACTAAAATGTATTTGACTATTTTTAGAAAAAATAATTTAACATAAAAATATATAATAATTTGCATTATTCGATTATGTTTAAAAAATAATTGAGAGATGAACCATTTTTATTCTATCTTTTTAGAGGAAGAGACCTAAAATGAAAACAATTGAATTAAGGTGCAAGTGATTAGAAAATTAATAAAATAGACTAATTAGAATTTATTTTATTCACTTTGAAATAATAATTTAAACCAGTTTGGTAAATTAAGGCATGAAAATCATTTTTTTTATTAATTGACTAACCTTTTTGAGAAAACGACTAAGTATGTATATTATAATAATAATTAACATTATTAGATTAACTTTGAGAAAATAGTTAAACAAAGAGCAATTTTTATTTTTTTAAGAAAATGGGACCCTATTTAAAATATTTGAATTAGAGACAAGTAACTTAGAATTTTAACAAAAAACAAAATGAGTTGGTTTTTATTTGAGTCATTTTTGGTTTATGAATAAAAAAAAAACTATTTCAAACTAATAAAAGAAAAGAAAAAAAAGTTGTGACTAAAGATTATAAATGACAATACAAAAGTTGATAAAATGAGATTTTGTTAGAAACAAAACCACACAAAGAAATAGCTCGTCTTTTGGGGGTCTAATTAAGTTAATTAAAAATTATAAAGTTAGAGTTAGATAAGATTAGTCAACACATAATCAAACAATTAAAAGAGTAAACGAGATAATGAAATTGGGCCTCTTCTTGGGCCAATTTCGCTATATTTTTAAGCTCCAATCTCATTCCCGTTTTGCGTATACAGCTGATGTATATCAGTGTATATCGGCATGTATATCAGCCCTTTTTATGTATTTCTTGCTTCCAAATACATGTATTTTGCATCAGCCCTGTATCCCTGCGTTTTAGACCTGTAGATCGATGTATATTGACGTATACATCTTGTATATGACCCCTTTGGGCTTTCCGGGATCTGAAAATTTTGGCTTCCCAGGTCTTACACTGCCTGTGACCTGTTCACCGGCTATTTTGGACTCGATAAAGAGAAGCACAATCCCCGAAATGCGAGGATAGGAAGTGGAGTCTCCATGGACTCAAAAGGGATTCACATACGCACAAAAGAAAGAAGAGAATTAGAAAACAAATAAAAATAAGAGCCCTCAACGAACACATGATCAAATGATTAACTTGTGACGAAGATAACATGTTATTCTATGAAATAAGAACATAATTACGAACAAATATGCTTCTAGACAAAAGGTGTTGACATTGTATCTAAAAGGAGAGATAATTGCGACAATTAATTAGGAATAGGATAGGCCATTACAGAGAGCTTCTCAACTAGATGAATATATATAATATAGTATTAACTTAATGATGTAAAGAAAGGTCAACGGTGAACTAAATGGATGGATTACTAGACAAAAGTGCACAAAGGCATGAAAGCTATGGTGGAAAACTATCATTTTGAACACATCTAGATATAACTCCTACTATTAAACTTTAAGAACTTAACAACTATAAGGAACCTTTCTAAGTTAATGGGCAAAATAAATAAAAATAATCCAACTTGCCGCAAAACTAAACCAACTGCACGTTTTAAAGGCTCATGGCATCAAAGCATTTCAAACAGGGAACGAAAGTATATGACAACTAACTTAAGGGACACATGAGAGGGTATAGAACACATTAAGGGAAGCAATAACGACTAATCTAATTTGAACTTGAGAGCCTATTTATTTATTGATTATTAGCAACATATCAAGACTTCATTGAACGTTAATAAACAAATCAACAAATTTGGGGCACTCACTAAACATGATCAATGCTACAGAATTGAAGTTGGATAACTTTAAAGGCTAGTAATCATCTACTCTTGCACAATAATAAAACCAGCAAAATCTGAAAGTACACTACTTAACAGAGAAAAACAAGGTGGTAAAATCTTACACTTCAACTATTGAGCCCTTTTAACCACATCAAACAAATAGTCAAGACTTATCATGAAAATAGACTTTATTTAACATGATCGAATGGAATGTAGATGCTTGTTACACGGTTAGGAAACAAAGTTTTCAAGGAAAGGATTAGAGACTTTAGCGTCGAGGCTGTGGATCATGGAAACAAGCAGGTTATAATAATACTACGCCTTGAAGCCAAAAAAAAGAACAAAACAATAGCAGGACATGGACAACATTCTAGTATGTAAAAGCAGCAGTTGGATTTAAATAGCATGAGATTGAGCTATTATTGATAAGAGTTTATTATAATGAATAAAAAGCGACAAAGGGGACAACCAAGGCTACGATTAAGCAGTGAAGAACTAGAACTTATACATTTAGCGCACTCAAAGTTGAAAACAATCGAACAGTGGATCATCTCGAGCAAACTAAACAAGTTCAGCTGGCTTTTTATAGATACAAAATCGAGCCAACAAGTCTAAGGATTAACATACAACACTAAAGTGACTTCATCGATGCTTGAATCATGTTTACTGCTCAAAAAACTCACAGGAGAACAGTATTAAAGCAAAGATTTACAGCGAAGGAACCAAACATTATTGATAACAAACTCCATACCAAGTATAGAACACATAGCACACCGTATCGAAAACAGGACCTAAGAAAAGGCAAAATTACCTTATTCGAGGCAGCAAACTGAGAACAAACGAGCCAAAGAGAGCGACGACTTCTTACACCGGTTTAGACTCGAGCAATAGACAAGGAAATTTGAACCAACCTTTGATCAAAGCTATTCTTGGAACTTAGAATGAGAAAATCGTTTTGGAATTTCTCAAGTGTAAAACGACTATTGTCAAAAAATCGAACTCCCGAACCACCTCCTTACTCGCCCCCTTACAGTGAATAATATATATAGCCAAGAAATTAAGGCAGATTTAGGGGGAAGAAAACGGATAGGAACTTGGGGCAAAATCGGAATTTCCCAATCAAATCAATTCAAATTTTTTTCCAAGGGTAAGGAAAGGCTGTTGTTATATGGAAATTCAACCAAAATCCCCTAAAATCCGGATGGAAAAGATCAAAATGGGCGGTTGTTGCAGAGCAGGGTGTGGGAGCTGCTGGAATGGTTTGGTGAGGGCAGCTATTGTTGACGTTTGCAAGCTGCTATTGACGTTTCTGATTTATTTATTTTTCAGTGTATTCACGTGATGGTGAAGAAGATAGATAACGCAGGGGTCATTTGTTTTTTTGTTGCTGGAGAGGCTTTGCTGCTGCTGCTAGTGTGAAATAGGAGCAAGGAATTGCTGGGTTTATTTTGCTGATCGAAATTGGGCCGGGTCGGGGAATTGGGCCTGGTTTGGGTTGGCTGAAAGTTGGAATACAAAAAGGGAAATGGGTTTGGCAGTTGGTGGGCTGCTGAAAATTAGAAATGGCCCAAAATTTTGGTCCTTTAAAATTGAATAAGCTAGAATTAAACTTGGCCATATGAATCTAGATCATAGCTAAATGTAGTCGAACATATTGATTAGAATAAGTTCAACTAGCAATTAAACAAGACGAATTAATACAGTTAACTAACGAGCTTCTTAATCTTAACAAGATAAAAAATAATTAACTTAATTATAAACTAATTAATTCAATTACAAAACTAATTAACTCAAAATTATAGCTATAACTTAAAGCAAATTGATAAAATATTTAACTAAAATGTAAAATCTTTTGTGATAATTTTTAAATATTTATAAAATAGCGTGATTGCAAATTACACATACTTATTATTAAAAAGTGATAAAATTACTTTAAAAAATAACTTGAAAGTATTTTGAATTTCATAAAACTATAACCATCCCTAATATTTAAAATATAATTATTATTTTTTGACGATTTTCGAATAATCATAAAATATACTAATCATATACATACTTATGTAAAACATATACACCATCTAAAATTTATGAAAAGTGACAAACTATTTAAAAGTCTTGCAAACTATATTATTATTATTACTTTTATAAAACTAATTATTTTAAAACTATGGCCATAACTAAAATAACGTAACTTAAATAAAATGTGCTTTTCAAATCAACAAAATTAAATAAAACAAAATAATATAACATAAGAATAATTAAACTAATAAAATAAATAACTTGTACTTTAAACCAAATTAATTTATTTGAATATAAAACAAACTCTTTTTGAGGCGATTTTTGAATATTCATAAAATATAATAATTATATACATAATCATGTAAAACATATATATTATCTAAAAATTATAAAATAAGTGACAAAACTATTTAAAATAACTTGCAAACTATTTTTTAATTTGATTTAATTGTAAAACTAATTATTTTAAAACGTTTAAAATTGAAGAAACTCGATGATTAATCTATATTGTGGATGTCCAAAATTGGGTGTCAACAATAATAAACATACTATTTTATTCTTTCTACGTGATAAAATTTTAAAATCAATTTACTCATTAAAGTTTTATATTTTTCAAAAATATTAACTTTCTAAATGAATTGGTGATATAATAATTAGAAGTAAAAAGGGACAAAGAGAGTATTCAATATATTGTAAAAGGTGATACAATAAAATTTTCATTTTTTTATTATTTCTTAAAGATATGTCAATTTATATAGAATAAGTAAAAGTGGAAGGAGCCGGTATTAATTTGGCATACCATTCCTTACACTTTTACAAGGAGTGAGTATTAATTTGGTATATTATTCAATGGGGCGAGTCGGGCCAGTTGCTGGGCAAATTCGCATAAATTCGTGGAGACTTTAATCCATTCTGCTTCGCATAAATTAATTTATTATTTTTAATTCATCTCATATTAATTTGCCCCACATAAACCTATCTCACACAAGTTTTCTTATTTTCTTTCACTTTATTATTTAGTTTTAAAGGTTCGAATATAATATTTTTTTGAATATTCAATTTATAAATTTTATTATTAAACACAATAAAAAATTTAACATAAGTTTCTGCTTATATTTCAAATCTAACAAAAAGTAAAAAAAAACATCAACAATTACATAGTAAAGTAGAGGCCAGAGCTTAAGATTAGGCTATAGTATCAACGGTTACATTGTAAACCTGCACCCGCACCGCCTCACTAAGAATTGGAAAAAATCTATTTCAACTCGTCCTGCATTCGCTTCGTACCCGCAAGTATGTCCCCCGTCTCACCCTGCATAGGCCTAAAACTGCTCCGCTCCACACTCGCTCCACTCCATTGCTATCTCTAATTCCTTCCACTTTTACTTATTTAATACTTCCTCCGGCCAATAATAGTTCTCTACTATATTATTTTAGGATATCCAACAATACTAGTCTATTTTGTGAAATCAATAGATAATTTTACACTTTTAGTTTCTAATTTACCCTTATAATTAATTATAGTTATTTCTCTATTACATTTTTCAAGACATTGTATTTATTATATTCAAAGGGTGATATAGTAAAATTTTCGTTCTATATTTATAGTTTCTTAAGAGGTGTGCAAAATCAATAGTGAACGTGTATTGTTGGACAGAGAAAGTATTAATTTGGCATATCTTTAAGAAGCACTAAAGAAAATGATAATTTTATTATTTGACCCTTTACAATATTTTACAAATGAATCTGAAAAAAAAAACTAGAATATACATAGACTTCTCTTATTTGTAAAGATAAAAAATTGCTTTTAATAAATTTTGAGCTTAAATCATCATGTCAAAAAGTTTGCAAAAAAGAATACATACAACATGAGAGTATAGTAACAATAAAACAAAACAACATAATGTGAAATGAAGAGTACTACATAACAAACATGAGAACTATCACCTAACCTTGTTGTACCACCTCTCCTATAGTATGTCATTGGTAAGATCAAGTTGCAGCATATCTTTGCTTAATTACTTTTTCCTATACTTTTTCGGTCTGTCTCTATCTTTTATAATGCCCGTTAGTGCCAATTGTTTATTCCTTTTTACTAGAGCACTCTTTGAATATAATAAATTTGATGTTTTGGTAAATACATTGTGAAATGACAAATTAATAGTAAAAGTAAATTAGAAAATACTTCCTTAGTTTATTTTTACTTGTAACTTAATCCTAAATAGATTTTTATTTTTTACTTATCACTTTTGACATTTCAAGAAAATACAATAATTTTTTTTCTATATTTTACCATCAGCATTAAATACTTATTTTTCAAGACATCATTTAATAGAAGATAATTTGGCTCAATGTCATTAATTATTTTTAATGAGTGTGTTAAGTGAAACTATGACAAGTAAAAGTGAACGGAGATGTAATAAATGACAATGTGAACTCATCCTTTTATGGCCATAGTTGCTTTGTCCATCCTAATACTGCGGATTATCATTTGGGTAACAAATTTGGTATATTTAGATGTGCTCCAAACAATAAATGATTTACAATTTATTAGTCCGGCTGGTAATTGAAGGGAAAATGTATTTATTTATATATATAATAAGCCACAATGCAAAGATTTTTATAGTATTTAGTTACATTGTAACCATCTTGTTAGCTTTCAATCAAAAGCTAACAAGATTTTTAGTTGCATATTTATTATTTAGTTAAATAATAAATATGTCATTGTATGAGCTATTTATTACTCATTCCTTTTGAATTTGTTAATCTGATTTTGATCTGACACATAATTTACGAAAGTAAATTAGATTTTGAGAAAAAACATTAAGTGATACTTGAAGTTGTCCCAGATTTTCAAAAAGACACCTTAACTTTGTGTGCGTCCTATTACCCCACAAAACATTCAAAATCACAATAAATACACATTTTTTACACAATATTCCACTTTGGACAAAAATATCCTTCGAATGTGCAATTTCTTAAAAACAAAAAGGCGGACCCATTATTGATGTATTGAAGGATGCTTTGGTAATTTCCTATGATGAATTCGTTTTGTTTGCTTCTTTTAAATTTATTTTACTATACTAAATAATTGTATAAAATATTATGAATCACGATAATTATTTACTTAAATATTTAAAAGATATAAAAATATATAAAAGATCTGATTGACTCTTCAAATTTTACCTGTGACACATAAATTGAGACAAATGAAATAATATATATTATTTGAAAATTTCTTAGAAAGTACTATAAATTACAATAATTAACAGCTAGAAATATTTCAAAGACAAAAAAAATTGATTGAATCTCAATTTTTTTTTAGTACTACATAAAATGAGAAAGAAGAAATGACCTCTATTATTTGAAAATGGCGTAAAAATATTACAAATCATACAATAAGAATTAACAATTTAAAATTTTAAAAGACTTTAATGCTTTATACTTATTCTATTTCCACTTTGGACAAAAATATCCTCCCAATATGCATATTTTTTTAAACAAAAAGTGGGACCCATTATTGATGTATTCAAGGATGCTTTGGTAATTTTCCTATGATGAATTCGTTTTGTTTGTTGTTTAATTTTTTTTTTAAATAATTGTATAAAATATTATAAATCACAATAATTATTTACTTAAATATTCAAAAGATATAAAAATATGTAAAAGATCTGATTAACTCTTCAAATTTTATTGGTGACACATAAATTGGACAAATGAAATAATATCTATTATTTGAAAATTACTTAGAAAGTTCAATAATTTACAATAATTAACAATAGAATATTTTAAAGACAAAAAAAAATTTGATTGAATCTCGAAATTTTATTAGTACCACATAAATTGAGAAAGAAGAAATAACCTTTATTATTTCAAAATTGCGTAAAAGATATTACAAATCATACAACAATAATTAGCAATTTAGAATGTTAAAAGACATAAAAAAAATTTTACCATAGTTAACAATAATTAAAAATTTAAACTATTTTAAATTAATATTAAAGTTTGATTAACTCTTTAATTTTGTCTTTGTCGCATAAATTGAAACAAAAAATGATACATATTGGGCCCGTGCTAGCACGGGCTCCGATGTCTAGTACATATATATATAACAAGATTGATACTACAAAATTAATATACTTGCTCTGTCCCAAATTATACTTCCACCGTCCCATTTTATATGTTATCTATTTCTATGAATAGTTGGACCACAATACTTATCATTTTATAAAATTTTTGCATAAATTATCATAGTTTGCCTATTATACCCTTAATAGAGTAGTTAATTAATCTTGAAAATCTATTCATCATTTATTATAAAGTTGACTTAAGAAAATATTAAATAAAGGTAGAAGAGTAAAGTTACATAATTTCTTAATGCAAGTGCAAAATAAAAAGGTGACATATAAAATGGGACGGAGGGAGTAACACACTTGAATCTTCAACAGCTATAATCAGTGGCAGATTCAGAATTTTCGTTCAGGGGGTTCGAAAATAAAAGTATAAACGTGTATATAAGCCAACAAAACAAAATTTCAAGAAAGTAGTACTATATAGTTTTAGTGGCGGTCCGGCAGATCCTTGAAATTTTTTGGGTTTAAAACCACACTTTTAGCATGTTTTATAAAATAAAAAACTAAAAAAAACGTGAAAAACGAAACTGAAACTAAAAAAGAAAAAAATAAAACTGAAACTAAAATAGAAAAAAATAAAACGTCAACATAGGGCTTAGAAACCCTCGATATGAAGCTTAATTTCAAGGGGACCAACCGTTGGGCTATCAGTTTCTCCTTGTCATTGAGGGGGTTCAAAATATATATATATCCACATAAATACAAAAGATTACCTTATATATACCGTGTAATTTTTTCCGAGGGGATTCGGGTAAACCCTGGAACCCACGTGGGTCCGCCCCTGGCTATAATTTAGAATTCAACTGACATTATCCTATGTCGTTGCATTGTTTTTCTTTATCTTTGTCCAAAATTGTATCAAAATGGATATATATGAAAGAGATCATCAACTTCAATAGGCGGATATTGTTAAATTAGGTATTAGGCCTAACTCACACCCCAAAAGCTAGCTCAAAGGGAGGATGTTGTCCAAGCCTTATAAGGAGTCCACCCATCTCATTAATCACCAATGTGGGACATTTGTCATTCTTTAACACCCCACCTCTCGCCCAGTGCTTAGCATCTGATGCGTGTACAATTTTGATTTTGGGGCCCCCAATATCGGGTGAGATGGGCTCTGCTCTGATACCATGTTAAATTAGGTCTTAGGCCTAACTCGCACCCCAAAAACTATCTCAAAGGGAGGAGGATTGCCCAAGCCTTATAAGGAATCCACCCATTTCATTAACCACCGATGTGGGACATTTGTCATTCTTTAACAATACTTGATTTTTCTAGACCATTTATATTTTTTTAAAATCTTATGATCTTTTTATAAATAATTTTCATTTTACACACAAGAAATTTGAAAAGACTATTTTTATTTATTTATTTTATAAAAATGACAAAGAGATCTTAATTTTGGATTCCTTCAATTGTAGTACGAGACTTATCCCTTTTGACTGAAAATTGGTACGTAAGCAATGAAAGTAATACTTAATAAATATAAATATGTAATCTTATGGCCACGTAGATCTGTATCCAAAATGTCCATAAAGGGGTATATAAGAATTAAGATCAATAAATACATTCCAAAATTACTACACTCTCTGTCTTACAGTAGTTGCGATTATTTATTTGAGTCAAAATTATGTGAATTTTGACTAATGTAATTAACATGAGATAATTAATATTTTATAGTACTTTATCATATAATTTTTAAATATTTAAATTTTAAATATGAAATATTGAGTTGATTGGATACGATTTTATTTTGAAACTGAATTCAATTGACTTACGAAAATTCAAATATGACTATTAACTTTGACAAGCCTAAACACTCTGTCCCTACTAACTTTCTACCCTAATACGCAACATTCACTCTTTCCTATCTAGAGTCATATCTCGATAATATGAAGTTGTATCATATTCTGTCTAATCACCTACTATAATTTAGAAAATCAACAAAATAATTATCCTATTATTTTGTCCAAAATTATATCAAAATAAAATTAAAAGAAATGTAAGAAAAAATGGTTTCACACGTCGTAAATGTCATGATAAAGAGAAACAAAATGTCAAAAACGATTCAAGTAAATAAATAAATTTCTGTACGAAGATTTTACTTTGTTTGCTTAATAATCATCTAGCTGGCAATGTATTGCTAATAGTAATAAGATTAAATTGCATGTATCCATGAATTCGTCCCATTTTCACGTCAAGAAACATAATCAAAACCATTTTGGGAAAATCATTAATTAAGTACAGATTTCTTAAACTTCTCTAATAATGTCTATATAAAGTATCTTCATATCATAACACTAACCATTCAAATTCCAAACAAAAATTAAAATAAATATTTTTTCCAATAATATTTCTCCATGGAAAAAAAGATTGAAGAAGTAGAAATTTGCGAGATATTTGATGACGAGGACAAGGACGAGTCCCCTATAGAACAAGTTCGTTTAACAGTACCAACAAATGACGATCCATCAGTTCCAGTATGGACATTTCGAATGTGGTTTTTGGGGATTATTTTTTGTGGATTAATGTCATTTATCAACATTTTCTTTAGTTACAGGCAAAATCCACTTATAATCAGTATGATTACTGCGCAGGTTGCGTCATTACCATTAGGTAAACTCCTGGCAAAAGTTCTTCCTACGAGGAAGTTTCATTTGCCAGGATTTGGATTAAGCGAATTTTCGCTTAATCCAGGTCCTTTTAGCATGAAAGAGCATGTTTTAATTTCAATTTTTGCTAATGCTGGTGCTGGATTTGGTAACGGAGGTGCTTATGCTGTTATTATTGTCGATATTATTAAGGTCTTTTATCACAGGAAAATATCCTTCTTGGCTGGTTGGATCCTTGTCATTACTACCCAGGTATATTTCTTAATCCTACATGTCTTAATTTGTTTGATTTCGCAGTTTAACTTGATACGAAATTTCAATTATTCAACCTATTTAAGCTAATAGTAATGTCATATCTAGTAGCTATATTAGTTAACTATCTAAACTTTTACTGTGAGAGTTCTATTCCCCACTTTGTAATCTGAAGCAATTGAGAAGCACTAGATTTCTAGTACCAAGTAATATCTTTATTCAATATAAAAAATAATAGGAATTAGCCATGAATAACTTCTGCGACTAAATAACAAAAATCCATCTTCAATCCAATTTCACTACCAATTATAAAATAAATTAATCTTATTAGTTACAAACTATATACCGATAGAATTCGTAGCTAATTCTTGTTTTTCTTTTGTATTAATTGCATTTTATAATGGATTCAGGTTCTGGGTTATGGTTGGGCTGGTATTATGAGGAAGTATGTGGTTGAGCCTGCAGAAATGTGGTGGCCATCTACCCTTGCTCAAGTCTCTATTTTCAGGTAAGAACCAAAAAAAAATAAAAAAAAATTGCACCTTCTAGTGAAAAGAGTCCTCAAGTTTTAATTTTAAGGGGGTCAAAATATTAATTTGTGCCAACTCAAATACTCTTATCGAGGCTAAACACTTTCTAACAAAGGTGACTTCATATCTGAGCTCGAACTCGAGATATTTGAAGGAGTACTTAAATTTGTCAAAGTAGTGTACAAAAGCTCACCTTCTTCCATTGTGTCATCTTATTACTTTTGTTCTCCCCTGTCCCATATCAAAAGCTCGAACTTGAGACCTCAGAAGGAGTACTTACCACTTTATCACAACCCTTGTTGGTCCTGACAGGAAGTTAGATATTGTTTAACTATGCTTCGATGATCTTTTTCGTACAATAGTCGATGTAAATACTTATCATAACAAATTCTGGTACTTGATGACATTTTGCAGGGCACTACATGAGAAAGAAAACAGTGGCAATTACTCTAGAGGAAAGTTCTTTTTAATAGCATTGATATGCAGTTTCACTTGGTACATTGTCCCTGGATACCTCTTCAAAACTTTGTCAACATTCTCTGTGCTCTGTATGGCATTTCCAAAATCAGTGTTAGCACACCAACTTGGGTCAGGCCAACATGGCCTTGGCATTTTATCTTTCACATTTGATTGGTCAGTCGTCGCGTTCTTGACCAGTCCACTGGTCACTCCATTTTTTGCCATCCTAAACATCTTGGCAGGCTATGTTATAATAGTCTACATGATGATTCCTGTAGCCTACTGGGGCTTAAACCTCTACAATGCCAAAACTTTCCCCCTTTTTTCGACTGATTTATTCGATGCCAATGGACAGAAGTATAATGTATCAGCTATTGTCAATAACAAGTTTGAGATAGACACTGCTGCATACGAGGCACAAGGACGAATAAATCTCAGCATCATGTTTGCTATTTCATATGGACTCGGTTTTGCAACAATCATCGCTACCCTCACACATGTCTTCTTTTTCAATGGGAAGTAAGTGAATATAGCTAGATTTTACAATAGCATATGCACTTACTTACTAGATTTTATTTTTTCCTAGTATACGAGCAGCATAGATAACAAGTGTAAAAGATCAATACTTACTTGACGAACATTGAATTTTTTTGATCGAGCAGGGAGATATATAGTCGATTTCGTGCTTCATACAATGGGAAAATAGATATACATACAAAGCTTATGAGGAAATACAAAGACATCCCTTCGTGGTGGCTCCACACGATCCTTGCTCTCTCGTTAGCTCTGTCTCTCCTACTCTGTACTGTCTTGAAATCACAGGTTCAACTACCATGGTGGGGACTCATTTTAGCATGCGCGATTGCCCTTATTTTCACTCTACCAATAAGTATCATTCAAGCCACAACAAACAATGTAAGTCAATAACTTGTTCAATTCACTAACCAATATTTATATTCACATTTTTTTACGATACTATTTGTATTTCGTTACAGTCACCAGGACTAAATATCATCACAGAGTATATTCTTGGACTAATAATCCCAGGGAAACCATTAGCCAATGTTTGCTTCAAAACATATGGTTATATTAGCATGTCACAGGCTGTATCTTTTCTCCAAGATTTTAAGCTTGGTCATTATATGAAGATTCCTCCAAGATCAATGTTTGTAGTTCAGGTAAGTTACTCTACTAAAAATGAACAAATACAAATTTATCGCGTTTTTATCTGACATTTGATATGGCTATCCATTTTCAGCTAGTTGGAACGTTGATAGCTTCAACAATCAACATGGCAACGGCGTGGTATATGCTAACACACGTTCCGTACATTTGTCAATTGGACTCACTTCCAGAAGGCAGTCCGTGGACTTGTAGAGGTGATCATGTTTTCTATGATGCATCAGTAATTTGGGGATTAGTAGGACCAAAGCGATTCTTCGGCCCTTTAGGAAATTATGGTGCGTTGAACTGGTTCTTTTTAGGAGGCGCGATAGCACCAGTATTAGTGTGGCTATTGCATAAAGCATTCCCAAAGCAGAGATGGATCAAGCTTATTAACATTCCTGTTCTACTCGGGGCAACAGCGAATATGCCACCAGCTAACGTATTGAATTTCAATAGTTGGATTGTTGTTGGATTTGTGTTCAATTTCTTCGTTTTTCGATACAGAAAGAAGTGGTGGCAGAGGTACAATTATGTTCTTTCTGCAGCATTGGATGCTGGATTGGCTTTTATGGTAGTTCTCATTTATCTGGTTTTTGGACTTACAAATCATGATAACCTCAATTGGTGGGGAAATGTTGATGAATACTGCAATTTGGCTGATTGTCCAACTGCTCAAGGAATTCAAGTTGAAGGCTGTCCATTGATTTCTTCTAAATGATTTTAGAAATATTGTTTAGTACTCTTTGGCTATGTATTTTTGCTTGTGTTAACAATATTTGGATTTGATATTTCAACTATTGCATCTGGCAAATGGTCACCTTTTTGATAAGGTAATGGTCACTTGGATTACTTAAACATATAAAAAATTTACTACAGCAATAAACAGTTTAATTCTGCGACAATTCTTTCATATTTCACCCTTCAATTCATAAATACATACATAGTAGAAACATACTTGGTAAATAACAAAGTTTTAGTTAACTCTGCGACAATTCTTTCTAATTTCACCCTTCAACTCGGTCAGGGGACTAATATTCCCCATTTTGACCATAGACTTAGAAAATTGATGGAAAAATATTGCCTCATTTTCAGCATAGATCTTTACCAATTGCTTAGTCTTTTTCACCTTTCCAGTAAGCAGCACTTCATCTGAGTTCAAAAGACCTTTGCCCAATAGCAATAGCTTGAAATATGAGTTGTCAAATCTGTTTGGTGATGCAATGTCTAGAGGAGTAATATTATTGTCTCCACCACTTGTTGGACAAATTGATTTTAAATCATTGTAATAAGTTTTCTCTAGAGTTGCATCTGGCAAATGGTTACCTTTTTGATTGTATAGCCTTTGCCTAAATGACACACATCTTGCCACCCCTATGGTGTGCGCTCCTGTTTAACATATGAGTGTGTTTAGTACGAAGAAAGTCATTTTTCGTGTCATAAAAAACGGTGTTGAAAAATAATTCAACAAGAAAGAAGAGTCTACAAATTAAAGTAGCTTACCAGAAAGAGCAACAAGGTCTTTTTCATTAAGGCCTTGTCTATTGTAGAGGCTTATGAGGTTTTGAATTGTTGAGTTTGGTGCTGGAATATTTGCATTTGCTTTATTGAAATATGCTCTCTTTGAGTCCCTTCTTCCTAGTGGCACTTCCCAATATGGTCCACCACTCTACTCCAACATATTATTTGTAACAATCTTATTAGCAAAAATCTTGAATTGACTAGTACTTTTTTATTACTTCGGGTTATAGCGGTAATTCAGTTACTTTAATGTAATATTAATTTTTACTCTTTTTTTGTTGTAATTTTATTGTTATAATGAGTAAAGTTCAGTTACAATACGTAAGATTAACCCGACATGAGATGGAGTGATATTTGAAAAAAAATGGTATTTGAAGTTGAAGTCATGTTTGAACATGTATTTCACTTGAAAAGGTTAGATTCTTTTGTTAGTAGAAAAAAGTTTCACTTAGAAAAACGCATCTTCAAAAAATTGAGAAAATATGTCCAAATGGGTGCTTAAAAATCGTTGCAGTCTGTGTTGCTCAAACTTTCCAAAAATGTTATTGTACATTTATAAGATTTTCCAAAACTGTACTATATTTTTTGAAGGATCTGATACACATCCATTAACATTTTAAGAAAATCCGAACACAAATGAGAATGAAATGTTGGAGTTTAGATGCTTACTAGGACAACAGAGTCACGAGCAGCAAGGGCTAGAATATCAGCACAAGAAACAGTGTGAGGACAAACTTGTTCTAATTTAGCTTTGATTTGATCAATCACTTCAAATCCCCTCAGAGAATTCTTGTTTGGTCCAGCCTCCTTTTCACTTTTGAATGCACTACTATTATCCAATAATGCAGATGCATCACAACCCTATAACACAAGAAAAATGAAATTATTGGAGTTGTTGCCAAATTTAGCACCTAGAAAAGGTCCAAAATTACAATCTTAAACATCAAGTTTTTGCATGGACTGTCCCTGTTTCAAGGTGGTCTTTAATATTTCTTTTTCATCAAATTAGTTGTATTTAATTTTTGTTCCTACTGCTCATTTTATAAAAATATGTTGTCTTAAATATCTTTATTTATGACTTAATTTCGCTAGGTAAACTTTTTTACAAAAAAAAGTAGCATGTATTATGTCTTATAAAAGGCTCAAGTTCATACTCCTGAACTTATGCCCCAAGACACAAGTTATGTCTAAAGCATAAATTCAGTGTATGCACTTTTTAATTAAGACATAATGTTTTAAAACTGAACTTATGTCTCAAATCATAAGTTATAATTAGCATAACAGAAAAATTGTAGTTATCAACAAAACGTCCATCAGAAATTCATATTTTTTTGGATAATGGTTTGCATGTGGGGGGAGGGGGGACGAATTGCAAACATCGAGAAAATGAATGACCCAAAAATATAACAAAGTATATGAAAATGTGTATAAAAGTTTATACCTGAACAAAACAATCATGGAAATGAAGTCTTAGCAAAGAAGCAGCCATTCTTGGATCTTTAGCAATTGCCTCTTCCAAAACAGACATTATAATTTCATTTGCTTCAGGACATGAGAATTGGTATAAATCTGGGAAAAGACCACCATTATTGGAACTAGAAACTAGAAAGGCTTGGAATATTGCACAAGATAAAAATAACATTACTAGTCCAAGAGAAGAAGCCATATTTAAAAATCAAATTTTTGTATGATGAATTTGATTAACAAATGCATGGAAATATTTATAGAGAGTTTCTAGTGTTACCAAATCCTCTAATAATAGTAAGTTAGATTACTTTTCATAGTAGTCAACTCAATTTTTTATATATATTATAGGAAATTAATGTCTCTTTTTATTAAGTGTTTTTGGTTTTTGAGTTGTGTAGTTCTACCTGCTCCAATGAACAAAAATAAGAAATAATAATACGTCAACAAGGTTTAGAGTTTGAACAACTTTTGAACTTTTCTTGTGTTGGCCATTTCTTCAAAATGTTGCAATTGTAATATAATTGATTGCTTAAGTAAACCGTCTTGTTAAATTGAAGATTAGTTCAACCTTGTAATTAGAAGTTAAATTTGGATAAATTTGTAGGATCTTGCTAATCCACTCACATCGCATGATTCTTGATGAAATAAGTAGTTACTCCCTATGTTTTCTTTTATTTGTCACGTTTCGCTTTATGAGAATCAATTTGGCTAGACTCTCAAGCTAAATTGAGTTTCATTAATTTAATATGTTAAATTTTAGACTGAGATGTTCGAAAACTATAAAAAAAAAAATACTATATGTTGTAATCATTCTTATATTAATATTGGTTAAAATTAACGTAGTTTGACTCTCGAAAGCAAAACCTGACACGTAAACGGAGAAGGGGGAGTAGTTACTAATGTTTTTGGTCTATTTGGGAATCCCGATTCCAAATCAATATACATAGATTGGGTTATCACATAACGTAACGACTTGTTCTCTGTTTCGAATATTGCTCCTCAACCATCGTTGGAAGTTGAATTTGATAAAGAAAGAACTTGATCTTCAAACGTACTCGGGGTGAGTTGTATAAGTTACAGTTCCGTAAAATTCAGTAATTTTGTCTCAAATTTTATATTTGTGTTTAAGAAGTTCATTTAATATGTATGAATGATTTATTTAGAACCTATTAAGCAAAATGAATTGTGATTCAGAACTCATAAAAAATCATTGCAAACACATTAATTCAAATTACAACAATAAAAATAGATGTGGACTTTTACTTGTCGAGTTCCTGATTACTGATCACGCTTATTAACTATAGTTATTTTTCAAAATATTAAATCTATCAAATTAAAAGATTTATATAGTATAACGTTATTTTTTAAGAAGGTATGTTAAGTCAATATTGGACAAGTAAAAATTTACCAATGGAGTAGCAAATATGTCATTTCACAGGGAACCGTTAGAGTATCAAATAGCAATGCTTGTCAATTGAGAAGAATTGGGATTACAACTATACTATATATGATGATCTAGAGAAACGTGTAATTTTTGAATTACAAAAGAAAACATTTTAATTTCAAGCAAATTAAAATCGACTATTTCATTTTTAATTTCAAGCAAAGCTCATTTCATACTATTATTATACGAGATAAAAATAATGAGTAAACTAACATGACTAAAAGACTTAAAAGAAATATGAGCAAAAGTAAATGTACTAACATGACTGAGACACAAAAGAAATTAAAGCCACTACAAATTAAATCCTCTTGCTGATAAAACTGAACATTTTCATACACCAGGGTCGGAGCTACAGTGGTGTCAGGGTGTCCAGTTGAATACCCTTCGTTGGAAAATTACACTATATATATAGGTTAAATTTTACTTTATATTGATTGACAAACAAGGTCAAACTGCGCATTTCACGCTGAATATTTAGTCAATTTGTAGAATGGGGAGAAGGAAGTCTTTCAAAGTAGTAGTTACGTGTGACCACTAGAGTACAGAAGCATTAGTTAGTGAGAACACAAGTACAAACAATGTACACCAGTACTCCTTTGAACAAACATGCAGCATTTTTCTCCAGTCAATGGATTGCTGATTTAAGGAGATAGATGACTTGTAATAATTCATGTTTAGTTGTGTTATATCCATATTTGTGAAACCATAGTCTAGAGACTCCTCAATTTATGGAGCTCGAACTCATGACCTTAATTCTGATATCACTTGTTAGGATTAAACGTTTGTTATCATGCCAAAAGTTATAGATCATCGCAAAGACACAACTTTTATATCTTGTCTATGTTGCGGAAGTCGAATATATAGAGAGTGATGGAATCACAACTGCTATATCTAAAGGTAGCTAATAAATAGTAAATGAGACAACAATAAAAAGAACACCAAGAATTAACGAGGTTCGGCAAACTTTTGTTTTCTTTTGCCTACTCCTCGGACACAACCAACCAATATTTATTTCACTCCAAAAGAGTACAAGTGAAATACTACAGGAGAGAAAGAAGATCAAATGCCTTTGAAGATTAGAAGGCAAGTGAGAGGTGTAGTACAAATGAATTAGATGCTACCTATTTATAGGAGTGAATTCTTCCTATTGATGTCATTCATGACACCACAATGTGTCAAAATGTCAAGATTTACCTTGTGAAACCATTTTATGGTTTACCTAAATTTCACCTACAAAGTTGTTATCTTGACTTTTGTACCAAAGAAGAATTATCTTCCTAGCTACCAAATTTCACATTAATTCATCTTTGAATCTTGTCAAATTTAACAGTCTAAGTCACTAAACAAGTGTCATATTCGATCATGACTCTGATGCGGGCCATTCCCAGCCACTCGTGGGTCTTGGTATAGGCAAGATGTTGCATTACCCAATATTTGGTTAATCAGTTGTGACAAGATCACATTGGAAGAAACAATCTAAGTTTATTGTTCAATTCACCCAATTATCATAAAGAAATCAGACAACAGTCCAGAAATAAAAATGTAGTAGAAATTCTTCTTCCCAATCTGTATAACTTCAGATTGATTAATATAATTCAACATACAAGAATGAAAAGTTATGTACAAGTTCATACTTGAGAATTCAACAATTAAGCTATATGCTTCGCGTTTCTTTGTCGATTTCACAGGGAAATTTCCCTACATTGTGTAAACCAAAGTAGGTAGAATTAACAAAGAAAAAACATTAAGAAACTAGAAAGTTGGACAACCATCTGTAGATATGCCCTTTGCTGTAGGACAAGTTGCTAAATCACAATGCTCAGGGTCACTATTTCCCCACCAATTTATGCTTCTATCCTCCATCCCCACAGTAAAGTAGAGCAACACAGCCATAAAGGCAACTCCAGCATCTAAAGCTGCAGAAAGGATATAGTTGTACCTCTGCCACCATTTCTTCCTGTACCTGAAAACGAAAAAGTTGAAAATCGTCCCCACCAAAATCCAAGAATTGTAGTTGAGTGCAGTTGCTGGTGGCATCATAGCTGTTGCTCCAAGCAGCACAGGGAGGTTGATGAGGGGAATCCACGTTTGTTTCGGAAATGACTTATGTAGTAACCACACTAAAACTGGTCCAAGCAATCCACCAAGAAAGAACCAGTTCAGTGCTGAGTAATTTCCAAGATGGCCAAAAATTCGCTTAGGACTCACGAGACCCCAAATGACTGATGCATCAAAGAAGACGTGATCACCGGGGCAAGTCCAAGGGCTGTTGGAAAATTTATCCTGGTGACATATGTTGTCAATAGAACCCAAGAGCCACCATGCAACGGTCAGGTTAACGGTTCCTGCAATTATGGTTCCAACAAACTGGAACAGAGAGAATGTCATGAGGTGATTCTAAAAGCAAAGAACCACACTAGAGAAAATGCATTAGTTAAAATCCATCTTGATATCCAATTGCATGTTCTGCTTCTGATTGTATTTTTGTTTCATCCCAAATTTAGAAGTAAAAAGAGAACGGCAGCCCGGTGCACTAAGCACCCACTATGCATGGGGTTCAGGGAAGGGCAGGAGCACAAGGATCTATTATATGTAGTCTTACCCTGCAAGAGCCTGTTTCCACAGCTCAAACCCGTGACCTTGTCACATGACAACAACTTTACCGGTTATTTGAGCTTTTGCACTCTCTATTATGGAATTATAACACTAGAACTCTTGAATTTGGATGGTCATTGTAGATTTGCTAACTAGGTTGAAGTATTTAGCATGTATAGAACTCTGCCTGACCAATTATGGATAAAAGTGTACCTGGACTAAAAACATGGAACGTGGAGGTATCTTCATATAATGACCAAGCTTGAAATCACTGAGAAAGGAGATTGCTTGAGTCATGCTCATATAGCCATAGGTCTTGAAGCACACATTAGCGATAGGTCTTCCAGGATAAATAGTCCCCATGATGTACTCGGTGATTATGTTTAGTCCTGGAGTCTGATGTAACAAACCAATATGCACAAAACAATCAGTCGTATGGAACCTTTTGATCTTATAGACATCCAAAGAGAATGCTAGATCAACATTTCAGTTACCTGATTTGTGGTTGCAGTAATGATACTGATGGGAAGTGTGAATATGAAAGCAAGTCCAGCTGCGAGGAGGAGTCCCCAGAAAGGCAGCTGAACTTGGCTCTTCAGGAAGATGCAAAGGGCAAGCGACACCAGAGTTGTCATGAGGAGAAGCAAGTAAAACCACCACGAAGGTATGTCTTTGTATCTTCTCATCAGCCTCGTGTGGACATCAACCTTTCCCACTGAGGAAGCTCGAAAGCGTTGGTAAATTTCTCTACATGAGATACAAGTTCAGAAATACAACAAAAGCATCAGTTGGTATCAAATAAGAGGCAAAATACTTTCGGATTCCAAGAAAATTGCAAAGACAAGACTAATGCAATGGAAAGGAAAATGAGGAGAATATTACCTTCCATAAAACAAGCCGACGTGAGTAAGAGTAGAAGCAATGGTGGCAAACCCAAATCCATAAGTAAGAGTAAAGAAAAGGCTCAGGTTTATTCTCCCTTGCTTATCATACTCGGCTTCATCCAGCTTAAACTGGTTATTCACAATAAGTGATATGTTATACTCCTGACCTTGTGCAGTGAACAAGTCTGAGGAATATAGAGGAAAATTTTTGGCATTGTAGACATTGAACCCCCAATAGGATATAGGAATCACAACATACAATATCAAGGCATAGCCAACAAAGACATTGGCTATTGCAAAGAATGGATAAATAAGAGGACTGAACAAGAATGAAGCTACAGTAGCCCAGTCTAACGTGAACGCCCCGATTCCAAGGCCATTCAGACCTGATCCAATCTGTTGAGCGGTGACAGATTTTGGATATGCCCAGCACACCCATGAAATACTTGATAAAGCTTGGAAGAGATAACCGGGGAATATGTACCATGAAAAGCTGCATACAAGCGCTATAACAAAGAACTTTGCACGCGACATTGGCCGTTTGTTTCCATTGGCATTCACAATTTCATTGTCATCGTCATCCTCTTTTTCATGCAATGCACTATAAATTTATGACTTTGTCAGAGTGCTTGTTAGCTAAATAAGAATAAACAACTCCTAAAAATAAGATATACATTGCACACCCTTTGATATATTGATTAACTTATTATTTTCATTTTACAAATTGCACACCCTTTGATACATTGATTAACTTATTATTTTCATTTTACAAATTTGAAGTAGAGATTTCAACCATATTTTGACTGGTGATACAAAATCAGCATGAATTTCATTTATTTATGATTGGACACCACGGTAACATGAGTTAGCAAGTACCATTTACTTTGTAGTCTGATCCTTAATGATGCAAACTTGATATAGAAACTAAATCACTATCTATATACTTGTATGTAGGTACATGTATTAACTCTTTTTTAATGTATATAATACATAAATACCTTTGATATATGTCCTTACAATCTTTTCTTGAATAAAACAACTTATTATACGAGAAACCTTGGTAAATTTTAGATGACAGTATATGGTTGTGTCATTAGTCATGTATGTCAAAGAAAAAGTTCATCTTGATTCGCGCCAGGACCTCTGAATGAAAGAGTACTTACCACTCCGTCACAACCCTAGTTGGTGTGAAGAAGACAACTTACCACTTATCATAGCCCAGTTAGTGGAAATAAAAGATAACTTATTGACAACATTTTTTTTTTCTTTCTTTTCAAAAGATTGTCAATATCTAATAATGTAAAGAGATGGTTTACCATAAAGACAAAGACATTGAAAACTAAGTTTTGTTTTTTTACATAGATATTTTCTCCCCCCTCCTTTTTTTTTTACACCCTATTTAAGAAAATGCAATTGGCTCCAGCCAACAAATTAAATAAATTCTTTAAGTTCTCCGAAGATACTTGAGTTCGATTAAACCAAAGATCATTGACTAACATTTTTTAATAATAATTTTAGAAAACAACGATTAACTTATTATTTTCATTTTACAAATTTGAAGTAGAGATTTCAACCATATTTTGACTGGTGATACAAAATCAGCATGAATTTCATTTATTTATGATTGGACACCACGGTAACATGAGTTAGCAAGTACCATTTACTTTGTAGTCTGATCCTTAATGATGCAAACTTGATATAGAAACTAAATCACTATCTATATACTTGTATGTAGGTACATGTATTAACTCTTTTTTAATGTATATAATACATAAATACCTTTGATATATGTCCTTACAATCTTTTCTTGAATAAAACAACTTATTATACGAGAAACCTTGGTAAATTTTAGATGACAGTATATGGTTGTGTCATTAGTCATGTATGTCAAAGAAAAAAGTTCATCTTGATTCGCGCCAGGACCTCTGAATGAAAGAGTACTTACCACTCCGTCACAACCCTAGTTGGTGTGAAGAAGACAACTTACCACTTATCATAGCCCAGTTAGTGGAAATAAAAGATAACTTATTGACAACATTTTTTTTTTCTTTCTTTTCAAAAGATTGTCAATATCTAATAATGTAAAGAGATGGTTTACCATAAAGACAAAGACATTGAAAACTAAGTTTTGTTTTTTTACATAGATATTTTCTCCCCCCTCCTTTTTTTTTTACACCCTATTTAAGAAAATGCAATTGGCTCCAGCCAACAAATTAAATAAATTCTTTAAGTTCTCCGAAGATACTTGAGTTCGATTAAACCAAAGATCATTGACTAACATTTTTTAATAATAATTTTAGAAAACAACGATTAACTTATTATTTTCATTTTACAAATTTGAAGTAGAGATTTCAACCATATTTTGACTGGTGATACAAAATCAGCATGAATTTCATTTATTTATGATTGGACACCACGGTAACATGAGTTAGCAAGTACCATTTACTTTGTAGTCTGATCCTTAATGATGCAAACTTGATATAGAAACTAAATCACTATCTATATACTTGTATGTAGGTACATGTATTAACTCTTTTTTAATGTATATAATACATAAATACCTTTGATATATGTCCTTACAATCTTTTCTTGAATAAAACAACTTATTATACGAGAAACCTTGGTAAATTTTAGATGACAGTATATGGTTGTGTCATTAGTCATGTATGTCAAAGAAAAAGTTCATCTTGATTCGCGCCAGGACCTCTGAATGAAAGAGTACTTACCACTCCGTCACAACCCTAGTTGGTGTGAAGAAGACAACTTACCACTTATCATAGCCCAGTTAGTGGAAATAAAAGATAACTTATTGACAACATTTTTTTTTTCTTTCTTTTCAAAAGATTGTCAATATCTAATAATGTAAAGAGATGGTTTACCATAAAGACAAAGACATTGAAAACTAAGTTTTGTTTTTTTACATAGATATTTTCTCCCCCCTCCTTTTTTTTTTACACCCTATTTAAGAAAATGCAATTGGCTCCAGCCAACAAATTAAATAAATTCTTTAAGTTCTCCGAAGATACTTGAGTTCGATTAAACCAAAGATCATTGACTAACATTTTTTAATAATAATTTTAGAAAACAACGATTAACTTATTATTTTCATTTTACAAATTTGAAGTAGAGATTTCAACCATATTTTGACTGGTGATACAAAATCAGCATGAATTTCATTTATTTATGATTGGACACCACGGTAACATGAGTTAGCAAGTACCATTTACTTTGTAGTCTGATCCTTAATGATGCAAACTTGATATAGAAACTAAATCACTATCTATATACTTGTATGTAGGTACATGTATTAACTCTTTTTTAATGTATATAATACATAAATACCTTTGATATATGTCCTTACAATCTTTTCTTGAATAAAACAACTTATTATACGAGAAACCTTGGTAAATTTTAGATGACAGTATATGGTTGTGTCATTAGTCATGTATGTCAAAGAAAAAGTTCATCTTGATTCGCGCCAGGACCTCTGAATGAAAGAGTACTTACCACTCCGTCACAACCCTAGTTGGTGTGAAGAAGACAACTTACCACTTATCATAGCCCAGTTAGTGGAAATAAAAGATAACTTATTGACAACATTTTTTTTTTCTTTCTTTTCAAAAGATTGTCAATATCTAATAATGTAAAGAGATGGTTTACCATAAAGACAAAGACATTGAAAACTAAGTTTTGTTTTTTTACATAGATATTTTCTCCCCCCTCCTTTTTTTTTTACACCCTATTTAAGAAAATGCAATTGGCTCCAGCCAACAAATTAAATAAATTCTTTAAGTTCTCCGAAGATACTTGAGTTCGATTAAACCAAAGATCATTGACTAACATTTTTTAATAATAATTTTAGAAAACAACGATTAACTTATTATTTTCATTTTACAAATTTGAAGTAGAGATTTCAACCATATTTTGACTGGTGATACAAAATCAGCATGAATTTCATTTATTTATGATTGGACACCACGGTAACATGAGTTAGCAAGTACCATTTACTTTGTAGTCTGATCCTTAATGATGCAAACTTGATATAGAAACTAAATCACTATCTATATACTTGTATGTAGGTACATGTATTAACTCTTTTTTAATGTATATAATACATAAATACCTTTGATATATGTCCTTACAATCTTTTCTTGAATAAAACAACTTATTATACGAGAAACCTTGGTAAATTTTAGATGACAGTATATGGTTGTGTCATTAGTCATGTATGTCAAAGAAAAAGTTCATCTTGATTCGCGCCAGGACCTCTGAATGAAAGAGTACTTACCACTCCGTCACAACCCTAGTTGGTGTGAAGAAGACAACTTACCACTTATCATAGCCCAGTTAGTGGAAATAAAAGATAACTTATTGACAACATTTTTTTTTTTCTTTCTTTTCAAAAGATTGTCAATATCTAATAATGTAAAGAGATGGTTTACCATAAAGACAAAGACATTGAAAACTAAGTTTTGTTTTTTTACATAGATATTTTCTCCCCCCTCCTTTTTTTTTTACACCCTATTTAAGAAAATGCAATTGGCTCCAGCCAACAAATTAAATAAATTCTTTAAGTTCTCCGAAGATACTTGAGTTCGATTAAACCAAAGATCATTGACTAACATTTTTTAATAATAATTTTAGAAAACAACGATTAACTTATTATTTTCATTTTACAAATTTGAAGTAGAGATTTCAACCATATTTTGACTGGTGATACAAAATCAGCATGAATTTCATTTATTTATGATTGGACACCACGGTAACATGAGTTAGCAAGTACCATTTACTTTGTAGTCTGATCCTTAATGATGCAAACTTGATATAGAAACTAAATCACTATCTATATACTTGTATGTAGGTACATGTATTAACTCTTTTTTAATGTATATAATACATAAATACCTTTGATATATGTCCTTACAATCTTTTCTTGAATAAAACAACTTATTATACGAGAAACCTTGGTAAATTTTAGATGACAGTATATGGTTGTGTCATTAGTCATGTATGTCAAAGAAAAAGTTCATCTTGATTCGCGCCAGGACCTCTGAATGAAAGAGTACTTACCACTCCGTCACAACCCTAGTTGGTGTGAAGAAGACAACTTACCACTTATCATAGCCCAGTTAGTGGAAATAAAAGATAACTTATTGACAACATTTTTTTTTTCTTTCTTTTCAAAAGATTGTCAATATCTAATAATGTAAAGAGATGGTTTACCATAAAGACAAAGACATTGAAAACTAAGTTTTGTTTTTTTACATAGATATTTTCTCCCCCCTCCTTTTTTTTTTACACCCTATTTAAGAAAATGCAATTGGCTCCAGCCAACAAATTAAATAAATTCTTTAAGTTCTCCGAAGATACTTGAGTTCGATTAAACCAAAGATCATTGACTAACATTTTTTAATAATAATTTTAGAAAACAACGATTATATGAACAAGGTTACAGAATTTGATTCTGAATCCACAATAATTTTAAATTAAACAGAAACAAAAGTGTGACATTATCATATTGCAACTTGCAAGACACTCTACGACAAAGGCATAACTTTTGTCAAAAGGTGTTCAACTTTAAATATATATCCTTTAAATGCAAAATCTAATATATATATATATATATATACAACGTAATTTTTCGATGATGCTATTGCTCGTAATAAAAACTTAAAAAGTATGAAAAATGCTGTACCGGAAAAGGGAGATCTGAACAAGTGTACTGGGCCACCACATATGTGCCGGTTCAACTACGTATTTCCTTAAAAGCCCAGCCCAACCGTAGCCCAATACCTGCTCAAATCCACAATGACGTGAACATTAGATTAGATTCGATATATCCATAAATACTTTTATTTATTTTAAATAATAAAATAAAAAGGAAAAAAGGTTAACCATATTAATATGTAAAAAGTGTTACGTATCATAAGAAAAATATTTTTTACTTATGATAGTGCTCTAAAAAAGAGGAGGTTTGACCTCTTCTTAATTATAATAATAATAATAATTTATTAGAAAAGGTACACAAGATAAACGATAGAAGAAAGTGTGGAGAATTTGACAAGGTATCTTAAACAACAAATGAATAAAGCATAAGAGAACAATTTCAAGCCAATAATCTACACTAATTTCATCTTCACAAAATTTTCTACTCTCCCTTTACTAACCTATCTAGAAAGAAGGAATTATTGAAATCATCACCATCGCAAAAAAATAATAACATATAGAAAGTAATTTCACAAATAGAATCTAATCGAATAATGTACAAATTTTATCCTTATTTTTGTGAGATTAAAAAGTTATTTGCAAATAGAAAAATAAATAAAGTAAACAAAATAACATACCATAGTAAAAATTAAAAAGAATAATATACCATGAGAATACTAATTAACTACGTCATACATACTAATTAACTACGTCATATCTCTTATTAATAATTTGAGAAAAAGAAAAGTACAAATAATATGTTACATGACTGTAAAAATCAATTATAATTACAATATTAGTAATTTAGTACTATATTTAATCCAGCATTACCAGATAAAACCAATCAAAATCTATTTTTTTGATTGTTATGCTCAATAATATTCCCTTCTCTGTATCACAGAAAAGACAATTACACAGGCCAGAAAAGTGTTAGTGTCACCAAAACAAAAGTTCATTGTAGCTGTCATGACTCATGAGCAAAGGCGGACTTAGGTGGGGTAGTTTTTTCGTAGATTTTATATTTATATTAGAAAATTAAGTAAATATATGTATATTAACATGTCAACCATAAATAAAATTGATTTAGAACTTCCAAACTCTTAACTTTGACTCCGTCTCTGCTCATGAGCCAAGTTTATTAAATTTTCCTCTCATGCGTTTTTACCATTTTTTTTTAAAAATGAACTCTAGAAAATGCGTAGTATAAAATTTCAAAAGAACAAAAAATATGTTTGTTTTTTTCAACTTTAAATTACTCATGAAAAATCAAAACAATTTTAATTTGTATTCATGACTATATATATATATATATAATTTTTAAAAATAATTTTAAATATTATTTTTCACTTTTAAAACAAAATTTTACTTTTTCAAATTTTACAATAAAACATAATCAAAGTAAACTTATTCTTCTTCTTCTAGTTTTACCCCTACTTTTCCATTTATTCTAGAAGCTAAACTGAGAAGTTGTTTATTTTTCCATCTAGTGTTCGATATTTGTATGAGAGTTCCATTAATTTAGATTCGCTCTTTGCAGTGTATTTCATACTTAAAGCTCGAACTCAAGAACTCTAAGTACCACATTTTTTAATAATCAAACAGAGAAATTGATTTCTAAGAGAACTAACCGTCAATATTACTTTCTTCGACACAAAAAATAAATTTATAAAATAATTACTACTAATTATTATTGAGTGAAACTTAAGTACTTGAATATAATGCAGAAAAATATAAAAACCTGTGTAGTAATGATGAGAAGCCAACTAGCAGCAAAAGAAATGTTCCTGTGATAGAAAGCCTTAATAATATTCACAATTCCAACAGCATAAGCAGATCCATTTCCAAAAGCAAACCCAGCATTTGCAAAAATTGTAATAAGCACATGCTCCTTCATGTTAAACGGACCCGGGTTCAGCGAAAACTCTCTTGACCCGAACCCGAGGATCCGAAATTTAGTAGTGGGTAATACAGCTGCCATGAATCGTCCAATGGGTAGAGTAGCAACTTGAACTGTAATTTGAGTAATAATTAGGGGTTCTTTTCTGTAAGAGAAAAATTGATTGAGAAAAGAGAGAAGAACGCAAGAGAATACACCGAGGATCCACATTCGGAAAGTCCATACGGGTAGGGTCGGGTCATCGGTGTTGGGTACGGTTAATCGGACTTCTTCAATTGGAGAAAGCTCATCTTCGTTTATTTCTTCCTCTTTTTGTTGTAATTTGGTTATGGGAGCTTCAACTTCCATTGTTCCCATTTTGGGGGAAAATGGAGAAAAAGAGTGTGAAGGGAATTGATGAAGTAGGCAAGAAGGAGGAGGGAAATGGAGTGTTATTTTATACACAAAATTTTGGTATTTTGTAATGATTTATTATTGATGCTAGTTGACTCATGACCTCTCCGCTCAGCTCGTCCGTCTTAATTTATATGATATTTTTTATTATGTGAAATATTAAATTTGATCGATTTAATTTTTAAATATGTTCATAAATCAATTTGATTGAAGTATATTCTATTTGTACAGTTCAATTGCATATGTTATGTTTAAAAATATTTATATATTTAGTATATGTTATTCATATACTTTATAAACAGGATGACCTAATGCATTGGGCTATAATTTTTTTATATATATATATATAGTCTTAATCTCAAAAAATGAAAAATTTCTTAAAATTGAAAGAGTACCTTTTTGGGTGTGTAATTAAGTAAATGAAGCGTATACAACTTCTCCCAATATTGATTATTTTGCATTTCTCTTCATGGACCATGTTTGGTATGAAGATGAGATAAATAAAGTTATTTATGAATTAAGATATTTATGGGGTTAGAGTTTCATAACAAATGGTGTGATAAATAATTTTGAGTTTGATTAATATCTTTAATTAAATACATGACAAAATAATTTTATTTTATTTTGAAGCTATTATTTCTGATCTCTTATTCCTCGTATTAAACAATGTAAAGTTTGTAAAAAGTTAGAAATATGGTTAATTTCTTTGGGACACTTTATTGGTCAGGGCTCCAAAAGAGTACCCAGCTTGGCAATTCAAAGATCTTTTTAAAAAGAAAGAATCTCAGATGATGTTCAACGGTTGACACCATTTTTGGAATCTTTATCACTAAAATGCCTTTAAACACTGGACTAAATTATATTTTGAAATAAAATAGCACTTAATTATTTATCCAACCATTTATTTTGAACCTTTTCATTAAAAGTACAGGTAACATTACAATTTTGAAAAACCTTCGGATGGCTCAGTGGTTTGAACTTGGGACTTTCATATCGAAGGTTTTTAGTTCGAAATTTCTTTCCAACAAAAGCAAAGAATTTGCCTTCTGTGTCGAGCTTGCCTAATGCGGATGGCCTTTCCTCGTGTAATTTGCAAGCTATATTGCATAAGTCACAAGTGTACATCCAAAAAATAGCCACTACAGATTTCTCTTGTTATAAAAAATATTAAAAAAATAGTATTTTAGAATCTAAAATTAAACAGTTGTTAGATTTTTGATAAATTATTTGTGCATTATTTTTCACGACTAGATGTCATATCATAAAGAAAATATTTTTTTTCTTAGTACTAACTACTCCTTTACGTATCTGCATGAAACTTGTCGTTAATTGCTATCGAACTTAGTGAACTCCGAGTTGCAGGCTCCTTGTGTGGTATGATATTTCCTAGGTGAAATACTAATGCAATATTAATTACTCCTTCCTCCGTCTCAAATTTTTCATTTTTTCCTTTATATTCTCTTTAATAAAATATTTTTTCTATTCTATATTGATTAAATTTGTGAGACAATGCATACCTATTAAGAAAAAAATATTCAAGAACATAATTTAGATCATATTTTTCACTATTGCGCTTTGTGAAATCATAAATATAATTTTGCAAGTAGTGAAATTTATTCCCTAGAAAAAAAGTAGAACTTCATTAAAAAATCAAGCAAATATGAAGAAAAAAAACACAAACCTCCATCTTGAATTTTGAACCATTTAATTATTTTGAAAAAAAAAACCGAAAATACAACCAACACAGTCCTCTGTTCGTGGAGCAGAAGCAATTTGTTTAGCCTTACAACCGTCCCAAGGTATCATTTCTAATACATCAGTGGGACAGGCTTGGACACATTGAGTACATCCTATATATATGCGTATCATAAATCTTTATTGAATGTGACATTGGGTAATATGAAATAAAGAAAGTACTTTTCATCATCTTTTTGTTTATTTTCAAACTTTTCTTTAAAAAATTATAAAGTAGTTAAGAACCTCATAAAAAAATGAATATAAAATAAAATCCAAACAATTCTCTTGAACTTTTAAAAAATCATTTATTTTAAACTATTAAAAAGGTCCAACCAATTCACAATATGGACGAGAGGGAGTTTATTTATAGTTAGAAGTATTAAATGTTCCCTTCCTTTATGTTTAAAATATACTTTTTTAATCTAATATAAACGAATTGTATACACTTTTTTTATGATTGAAAATAAATAAATTTTTTGAAGTTCAAAAATGTAAAAAAAAAAAAAAAAAGATTCAGAATTAGTCTTCTTTTTAACAGGATTTCAACTACTTTTAAATCCTAAATAATGATCCTATCTCTACTTATAAAAAAGAGTTTGATAATTACCAAAAAAAGATAGAGTTTGTGAAAAACTCAGCATTTAGTAAAATATATATACTAAACTCCAACATGGCTTCTTCACTTTATATTTGCACTAATGTATAACTGGTTTATATTTCAAAGTCATAAACAGTTGGTCCAACGAAATATGTGGAATATATGCCTCTCTTATTTTCCACCGTCATTTATATAATGCACCGAATTTCATTTTTTCCTGTGAATTAATTAATATCTCTGGCCACTCTCCAATAATCATAACCTTCTCGTGTCCTACAAATATCTACTCCAAAAAATTAAAACTAGTTTATACGATGAGAGAATTGCGCAAGATATACTCATTACATAATTGATATAGAAACTTAATATTCTCGCTCAAGATTGAATATCTAAAGTGTGAATAACACAAAATGAGAGCATAGCATTTGATAAACAACGAGTTAGGATGAGTTTGATTATGTTATAAAACTTTTGAAATTGAATTATGTTTAATATTTTTTTAATGATAGTATCAGAATCAAATTTATCTATTCGTATGCCTTTTATTATAATAATATTATCCCCGTTTCAAATATCTTTGTTATGGACCAGCATGAATTTTTGGAGTCCCCCATCAATGAATTAGTATTAATTAATTATCTCTTTATTAAAAAAAAAAAAAAACAAATTCCCAATTGCAGAATGAATGATTGTGGCCAACTTGTCTTCTAATTATGTCAATGGCCAAAAGGGGCGACCGTCTTTTCTTTTGTTTTTTTCCACAGTTCTTGATCAATGTACCCAATATACATTCATATATAATTCATGTTATACGTCATTATGATTACTCTCGTTGTTTTAATTTGTTTATTTTATTTTAATTTAGCCTTAATAAATTTGTAATATTTAATTTGAAAATATGTTAAGTATAACAAAATATTATTAATCTTATGATTTTGAATATGCATATAAAAAGTTAGAATTAAAGAGTTATCAAAAGCGGAAGAGACTTTTTTAAAAACGGATTAAATAAAAAAATAAGATAAATAAGTTGAAACAAAGGAGTAATAATTAGTTTCGATATTATAAGGTTTGGGAATGTAGGCAATGAAAAGTGAATCTAAACAAGTGCTTGAGAATGAGTTCATATTCTTCTTGTTATAGTAAGTGTTGCAATTAATTGAATCTGCTCTTGATGCAACAAATTAAATAAGAGTTCTTGGTGTAAATAACCGCAATTGACTAAATATCCATCATGATTGAATCACAAGGAAAAAAGATGATAGCATAGGGTAGAGTAAATTTGATGGTATGCCTCAAGGTTATCCAAGTAATTTGCTACTCCTTTCCGTTCACTTTTACTTTTTCATTTTGAATCTTCCATACCCCTTAAAAATAATAATTAATTGACTATTTTACCATAATATCCGTATTAGTTTATGAAAAAACTTATCTTTTGAGAAGTAATTTGGATAATAAGTGATCACAGCTCCCCCACCCCCCCACCCCCACACCCACTAATTGATGATAACTTGATTGATTTGGTTTTCACGGGTACACATTTTGACATAGACAACTCATGCTACTTGTTCTAAATTCACCTCAATCTTCTTTGACTTTCGTGCTCTTCTTGTTATGTGTGGAGATTTCCACATCTATTTGTTTGGTCCATGAAACCTGCACAATTCTTGAAAAGCTAACATATATGGTGGTAGTTTGATTTGACTTAAAAAATTAGATGTATACATCTTATTATTAGTGGTAAGATAAAAATACATATGAAACTTTTGACTAGTCATAAAATTACATATGATACATGTCATCATGTATTTATTAAAGAATTAGTGGGAATAATTTTTTTCAGCGTTACTTGCAAATTGCAATTGGCTTTTCATTTGTACCCCCACATAATTAAAAGGAGAATAAGGTCTATATGTAAGACAAATCAATTACTTTCAAATTTGTACTTCGTAGCATTTACAACTTAAATTTTGAAACTTTTGACTAGTGAATCGTTTACATTGCAATTTGCAATTGGCTTCACACGTATACTTGTGTCGTCTAATGATCATCTTTGAATAATTAATCAATGATGTATCTATATTACTACAATTCTTTTAGGACATATTAATACTAATTTCAACAGACAATAAATTAAAATAATAACACACTTCGTGTGATCGTACTCAATGCAATATATTGAATCTGAATACAGTTTGGAAGAAAAATTCACATCATTTAAACAAATACATCATATTTTTACCTTCTTCTTAGGTTGATGACAAACAATTTGATAAGAAAATGAAATTTGGATTTAACGGAGCTTCAAAAGCTAACTCGTGAGGAAGCACAGATGTGGGACTCAACACAATTTGTTAAGGCAAAAAGTCCCACATTGGTGGTTAATAAGATGAGTGGACTCCTTATAAGATCTAGACAATCCTCCTCCCTTTGAGCCAGCTTTTGAGGTGTGATTTAGGCCTAAGATCTAATTTAACACAATTTGATGACTCATTTATGAGCAAATTCTTTTTGAGAAAGACTATTCTTCCTACAATTATTGAAATGACATCATTGGAAAAAATGAAGAAATTTTATCACTATTGTAAACGATAATGATGCTGCAACTAATTAATTGGAAAATAAATAATAATGTTTTGGAAAAAAGCTCACTGCACCACCTTTAATTGGTTCACATTTAATTGAAGTGGATTTTAGTGCACGACTTGGGAGATAATCGCTTTCAATCTGCTTTCCATCTTGAAGACTAGAAAAACAATTTATTAAATTCATATTGTTTTGTTATATTCTATATATTTGATGGTACTTACTATGATAGTCCAAATATGACATATTTTCTATATAAAAATATTTCTTTATCTATTCACTTCTACTTATTACGTTTTGCTCCACAAAAATCAATTTGATAATCTTTAAAGATACATTGAATTTGATTAAATTTAGATATTTGAAGACTATACGAAAAATATTATAAGTTGCAATCCTTCTCATATTAATATGCTGAAAAATAGATCTTAAAAATATTTCTCAAAGTACATATAATTTTACTCTCAAGAAACGAAATGTGACAAGTAAAAATGAACGGAGAGTACAGAAGATTGATATTAGTTAATGATTAACAACTTAACAAGTACTAATGTATTTTATGTAACACATTTCATTTGTATACATGTACTATACCAAATTCATAGTAATAAAATGTAAGAATTACAATTCATTGGAAAAAGAGGGACGAATTACTCAATTAATAATTGCTTAACAGTGTATAAATCCCTATTCCCCAATGAGATCCAAACAAACTTATTGGGCTAACATGCAAATTAAATGAAGAGTAACCAAAATATGGGCCTCCCTGAAATACGTGGAAAATCATTAGGCCCAAGTTAAATGATTTGAAACACCATCCTAGACCCTAGTATTTTAAGACACAAATTATCGCAGGTTAATAACTATTTAATAAATGATTCATTTTATTTTATTAACTAATAATTTATAAATTTGTTAGATCATGTTCAAATATTTTTTTCTACATAAACTGAATTTTTATGGGTAAAGTTAGACCACAGTCTAAATTTTATAAATGTTAGATGATAATCTAATGTCTTATCATTTTTAAGAGTTGGCAGAGAGTGGTGACAGGGGCGAGCTAGCGGGTTTCAAGCAACATCCCTTCGTCGAAAAATTACATTGTATATATAGATTAAAATTTATTTAAACGAATATATATACAAGTGTTGACACATCTTGACACAAGTTGAAAATTTAGATTGTGGTTAAGGGATTGAGAAAATTGTTTGAGGTTGTGTGTTCAATCCCTAATATCAAGCATAAACTTTTTTACTTATATTTTGACAATCTTTACTTTTCTTTTTAGTATCCAGTTTCAAGTAGTATTCGTATTATTATTGTAGTTTTTATTATATAATATCAATTATTACTTATTGTAACGACCCATTTGGTCGTTTTGAGTACTAGAGCTTTTTATTTCATAAAGTACTTTCCGATGGACTCTAAATGGGTATTTTGGACTATTCGTAACTACATTTATGAATTTAATGGGGTAGTTTTTATAATTTATTTAATTGGTGGTTAAGGAAAATAACATTAAACTTAATAGTGGGTCACTTTCACACTTTTATAGTTTGTCTTATATAATAATTAGGGAGTAAATATTCTGTAGAAAGAATAAGGGTTTGAGAAGAGAAAGCGGCTACATCAAAATCAGTCGTGGGTCTTTCTGCTGGTACGTTTCTTTGTAAATTACAATCTAATTTGGAACGAATATTGTACTGCTATGGCATTGAATAAATGGAATGGATGAATTGTATATTTGGTCGTTATAAGAGAATAGGAGGGACATAACATATATACTTATATACCTAATAAAGAATTAAATATGGGGATAAATTCTGAAATTAATAACCACCTAATGATTGCTTAAAGGTTACTACAGAAATCTCGTGTGTTAATGTTAGTGGAAAATTAGGATACAATAAGGTGGTAAGTTTCTGCATATTTCATGTATGCAGGTGTTATGGTTCACGTGTAGCTTGGGTCGTTGTTAGTCCGTATGCCACTGGTTTCGTGACCAGTGGCTTCCATCTTTATATATTAATATTTTGTTCTGACATTATAAATTATATTTTGATATATTGAGATAGGTAGTTAAGTATTACGTGTATTGAATTATTTAAATTCCATTAAAGTTATGATAATTGAAGAAACTAAGACTTAACCTCAGGATTGAACTTTAGGAAATTAATTGTAGAGTTGGGTGAGTATTTGGGGTCAAGGATAGACATATATGAGTGTCTATAGACTCGTTAACTTACAAATTATGTATACTTGATAGATTGGAAAGGTTTGGAGGCATCGAGGAATGGAAAAGTATTGGAAAAGTAGCTTGCTTGACGTCAGTTCTTCGGTGGAGGTAGGTTATGGTTTATTCTATTTGATAGATAAACTCTTAATAGCGATTGATATGCATTGAATGATATTGTGAAGTTCTCTACGTACTTGACTATGTGGTTGTGTGGTTTGCGATTGGTCTAAAATCCTGAGACCGTGAGATTTATAATCTGAAAACCTCTCTATCGAAGTGATGCCTTGAATAAAGAAGGCTTGATGTAATATTATTAATGAATTGAAAAGTGGTGATAATAAATGATAAATTAATAATATTATTGGATCGGAGTGTCACGTTCCGACACGGTATTTTTGGATCGGAGTGTCACGTTCCGACACGGTATTTTTGGATCGGAGTGTCACGTTCCGACACAGTATATTTGGATCGGAGTGTCACGTTCCGACACGGTATTTTTGGATCAGAGTGTCATGTTCCGACACGGTATTATTGGATCGGAGTGTCACGTTTCGACACGGTATAATTGGATCGGAGTGTCACGTTTCGACACGGTAACATTAAAGGAAAAAGATAATGAATTAACTTAATGTACTCAATCTCAATGAACGCATTTCCCAAACGAGTGTGATGTGGAGGCATGAGTCCTCGTGTGTGTGCTTGACATTGTGATTGATTACGTACTTGCTTCAACTGTCACTTGTTCATGTTGTGGTTTCTTATCACCTGCTAAGTGTTATAGTTAACTTTATACTATTATTCATTGTATATTAGTTTCTAGTTTGGGTTGGCCGATGATACCTACTCAGTACATGTTGCCCCGTACTGAGCCCTACTTGTATTTTTCTTTGTTTTCCTTTTATGGAGTGCAGCGAGTGTTCCAGCGAATTTGACTCGCCCTCAGCTCTAGCCAGTCTCAGCATATCAGGTTTAAGGGTGAACTATTTATTCGAGCTTGTGTTGGATTCTCTTGGTCATGGCATGATGTCCTTAGTTTTCGGACATAAACTATTTTATTCATTTATTTTGGTGTCTTTAATACTCTTAGACTTAGTATTTGAAGATTAGATGTCCTTGATGTGATGACTTTCAGATTTTGGGGATAATATGTAATAGGCTTTAGAGGTTTATTTGATTGGTTACTTTAATAAGTTTTGGAGCTTCCGCGTTATTCTTGTTATTCGTAGTTGAATTATTGGTATGTGTTGGGGTTTAGATTCCTTGGTCCGCCCACTTAGGAGGTTAAGTGTGGGTGCCACTCATGACTCAATTTGGGTCGTGACACTTATATGTTTTGGTTATTGTTACTATTTTTTCTTCTATGCTTTGCGTATTGCTCTCTATTTAATGTTATTTTTTTATTTGTGTTTCCCTTTTCAAACTGTTTTAAGATGCTTTTATTTGACCCGATGATTTATCGAAAATAACTTTTATCTCTCTATAAGGTATATGTATACTCTATACTCTCTAGATTCTATTAAATATGCTATTGTTAATTTGTTATAAACTTTCACGATTTATTTTTTACTTATGCATAATGAACTTTGCATATCCTTTAAGAAAATAATTAATTATGCATATATTTTTTATAACATTAATATCAATTGATATTTTGTTGAACAATGAAATAATTTGAGATTGAATAATTAATATTAATGATTTAAAATTAAGTTAACAAAAAAAACAAATTATTTTTAATAGGAAAAATCCTTTTGGCGAGAAAAATGGAAAAATTGCAGAAATCCACCTTTTAGTTTACTTATTACCATTATCCCCTATAAGTTTTACAAATCTCCAAAATCCCTCATTTTCGCGCATCAGATTAGTGTATCTCACGCATCAGATAGTGTATCATGTATAAAATGTAATGTATCTTACTTAACGATTAATGTATCTCGCGCATCAGATTAATGTATCAGCGCTTATATTATTGTATCCGTTTTGAGGGATTTCTGTAATTATAAACTTTTAAGGGATAGATTGTAATTTTGCCTTAAAAGTATGTGATTCTGTAATTTACCCTAGAAAATTTGACCAGAATTTGATCATAATGGTATTTTACCTTTTTAACTTTAATACCTTTTAATTAAAAAAAAATCAGTTTATTTTAAAACAAAAAAAATATTATAGTCTTTTTAAATTTCTGACAATTTTTTTTTGCCATTTAGCATTACCCTTTTTAATATAACTAAAAGTGAACCAGGGAAAACTTTCCGATCTGATCAGTTCACCAACTTCCATGCACCTTGAGATGATTAACTACTCACGTTGTCCCCAGAACCAACTCTCTTCCATTTTGATTTTCTTAAAATATTTTAATAAAAATTGGGAAAGATTCCTAAATTTAGAAAAATAATTTGTTTCACACCTTATTTGGATGTTTGTTGGCTATTATATTGTATATTTGTATTGTTAGTTTAAATACAATATTTAGTTTGATTGTTACTTAAATTCTGTTATATCATATCGTTTAAATTCATTGTTAGATAACGGTTACAAGACCCATAAATGATGATATTTGGTGTGTTGCGTTGTTACATTGATTTTTTCTTCTCATTTTATCCTTATTTATTACTTCCTCTGTTTCAATTTATGTGACTTACTTTCTTTTTTAGTTCGTTAAAAAAAAATGACACATTTCTATATTATAGTTCGTTAAAAAAAAATGACACATTTCTATATTAAGTAACAATTTACCTATATAATATTTATTTTATCCTTAATAAAATGATTTACAACCACACAAATTTCTATAATTTATTTTGAACCACAAATTTTAAAAATCTTCATTTTTTTATTAAATTTCATACCGAGTGTCAAATCAAACTATCTCATATAAAATAAAATTAAAAAAATATTTAATTCTCATTTAATAATCATATTTCATCTTTTCTATCTTTTCATAATAGTTCTACTCTATACCCTATTTTTTCTAATAACTTTATCACTCAAATTATACTTTTTCGATAGGTTCATAACTCAAATTATGGATGATTAATATTATATGTTGAATTAGCAAAGCCAACGCACCAGACCACTAAGCTCTGTCACCATCTTCAACCACCCTCTTTCCCCCAAATCCCCAACAGGGGCCTAATAACACCAACTCAAAAGTTTCTCAATTGCCATTACACAAACAAAAAAAATGGCAATGGCTATGGCTCTTCGTAAGATTTCTTACGGTTCCTCCATTAACCTTGTTCGTCCTCTCTCCAATGGCTCTTCCGTGCATTACATGGTACACAAGTATTTTCTTCCTGAAAAGTTGATAAATTTTGAAGCTGGTGATATTCAATTTGTTAATTGTTGCTTTTTTATTTTTGTTGTGGTTGCAGTCGTCTTTGCCTAATCAAGCAGTTCGAGATAGGGAGGATCCACGAGTTACGGTTAGTAGTAAATCGAATCAGAATATATATAGGCCTTCTTATTTTTACCTTTGGATCTTTGTTTTTTTATGAGTTTTCAATGGTAGGATCAATGATTTTAATGTTGCTCCTGGTTATTTGGTCAATAGTGGATTAAGCAATTGAATGCGCCACTTGAAGAAATCGATCCAGAGATTGCCGACATTATTGAGCTTGAGAAAGCTAGGCAATGGAAGGTTTGTAATTGTATTGTGTTTATGATTCTATGATTTGTTAAGAAAATTTTGTGTTGTTTTGTTGGTAAATATATTCCAAAATCTGCTTTTTATATGAGCTGATAATTAAAACACGAACACCTGATTTGATTTTCTTAATAGTTGTCCCTCCGTTTCATTTTATTTGGCCCCTATAACCAAAAGTAGATGTTCCATTTTAGCAAATCAAGGAAATTTTATTACTTTTTTTCCCCATATTTGTACTCATCGGTGTTAAATAACTACATGAAGTAGTAGTAGTAGTAGTCAATTTAGAATTCCAAAGCATCATTAATAGGTTAGTTTACTAAAATACACCTCTAATTAAAGTTTTCTTAAATGGCGTGTCAGGTCAATATGTGCCAAGTAAGATGAAACGGAGTGAGTAGTTAGTCCCTCATTTTCACTTTATATCATGATATTTGATTGGAATCAAAAGATAGATAGGAGTATTGAGTCGAATTATATATTATCACTAATTGTATATAATTGAAGAAAATAATTAAACCAGTGGTTAAAAGAGAGTTTAGTAGAGAAAAAAATCAAATCAAAGTTTAGAAAAAGTTGTATATTAACAGAACTGTGTTTAGATTCTAGTAACAATCCACAATGGAAAAGGTGTTTATAATTTGGAATGAAGAGAGTACATTTTACAAGCATCTAGTATGTTAAAAGATTGTTTATGTATGAACCATGAATTTGACGAATTTGTAGGGTCTTGAGCTTATCCCTTCAGAGAATTTTACATCACTGTCAGTGATGCAAGCAGTTGGATCAGTAATGACCAACAAATACAGTGAAGGGTATCCTGGAGCTAGATACTATGGAGGAAATGAGTACGTTCATTTCTTTCGTTCTCTGGTTGATTTGAAGTTCATACTGTCTTTCTCCGAATACTGAATTACTGATCACCAAGAATTTGAACTATAAGTGGTAACCTACGCTGCTGTAACATTGATATACTTGCTTTCTAGCTGATCAGCAAGAGTCTGTCATTCTGGCTATCATCTGTTACTAACTGAATACCATTGGGAACATTTACCATGTCTTTTTTATCATTTTATATAGGTATATTGACATGGCAGAGAGATTGTGTCAAAAACGTGCACTAGAAGTTTTTAATTTGGATCCTGCCAAATGGGGAGGTAATTACATCAGCCAGAAAAAATTCATTCTGAATGGATCTTTAGATGTGAACTGACCTTATAACGGCTCTATTCTTGATCTCTAGGCTTTTGATAATAGTCTTTATGCTAACTATTCATCAAACTTTGTTGCAGTCAATGTTCAGTCATTGTCTGGATCTCCTTCAAATTTTCAAGTGTACACTGCTTTATTAAAGCCTCATGAGAGAATTATGGCGCTAGATCTTCCTCATGGTGGACATCTTTCACATGGTTATCAGGTTCTGTTCTCTTGAGCTAATATATCTGATGTGTATTTTGCTGTAATCTTTATTTACCAACAATGCCCTTATTTCTGTCTATGCTATGCAGACTGACACAAAGAAGATTTCTGCTGTGTCTATCTTTTTCGAGACCATGCCTTACAGATTAGATGAGAGCACAGGTTATATTGACTATGAACAGGTAATCTTTTGTTTGTCGGTATAATTGGGAATGGTTTAGGTGTTACGAGCCATTACATTTCTTGTGTCTTGCATCTTTTGGCCACTTCTAAGTTACTAATTTCAGTAGTCATTGACTCAATCATCTAAAGAAAAAGCCAAATTATCTTTTGTCATCTCCTTTCCTATAGTCTGCATGTACTGATTTCTTGGTTGCAACATCATATAATTTGCAATCAGTATAATGTCAGATCCAGAATTCCCCTCAACTCAACCTGTGCCTCGCTTCACATTTGATTTAAATTTTTCCTAGTCCATATGCTTTGACATGTTCACAATGTCGCTTTCCACATGGAACACACTCTTGTAGCTTCTAACCGTGCTCTGAGTAAACGATAATGAGGAAGTGACACAGACAAGTCTCTGCTGCTTCCTCTTTTCAAGGTCTTCAGCTGCTTCGACACAAAAATTGTAGGCTGTTGAGCTAGGGTTACTTTTGAAGCAATTGTGTTTGTACATCATAATTGACAGATGCTTATGCTAATCTTTCCTGGGTAAAAAGCATGCTTTATTGTTTACAAATCTAAGCTGCGGCGTGGACTCCTTTCCCTCTTTGTTGTCTTTCTCAGGTTCTTTTAGGCTAGTTAGTATGTGATTTCTTCAACTCATTTTTCAGTTGTTGAATTTCCATTTGCACAGCTGGAGAAAAGTGCAACGCTCTTCCGACCGAAGTTGATTGTTGCTGGTGCAAGTGCTTATGCTCGCCTATATGATTATGCACGTATCCGTAAGGTAAAATAATAAATCTTTTTAAGCTTGTTCCCACTACTTTGTTTTCCAATTTTTTAAAGTAGTGCTGTTTTTGAGCAATTGGCAGGTATGTGACAAGCAAAAAGCTGTTCTCTTGGCAGACATGGCACATATCAGTGGCTTGGTTGCTGCTGGAGTCATCCCTTCTCCTTTTGAGTATGCAGATGTTGTTACCACCACAACTCACAAGTCACTTCGTGGGCCACGTGGAGCGATGATCTTCTTCAGAAAAGGAGTGAAGGAGATAAACAAAAAAGGAGAAGAAGTGAGTATGACCTGAAGTCAAATAACTTGTAGAATTTAGTATGGATACTCTTTGGAACTGAAATCTGTGGAGGGAAATTTTGTTGTTAGTCCTTCCTTGTAGATTATTCTTGTTTAATTCTCCTATTACCATGTCCTGCATTGGAAATTTTCGGCTTATGTTAGATAAGCCAATTTAGTCTTTCACTCCTAGCCGACCAAATTGAGTAATTTTATGGGTTCTATCAACTTCTGCTGGCCTCAACCCAATTTCTATGCTTATTCCTTGCACACTTCCTCAGATCTTCCGTCAACCTTGTAAACTTGCCTCCTGGACACACCATAAAATCATGTGCCTCAGTTAACACGCTACCACCTTCTTAAACGAATCAAAAGTTAAATGCTTCAATCCCTATAATCTAGCATAAAATCAGAATTAACACAAAGTGGTGGATGAGAAGCACAAAAATCTCATTGTTGGAATATGGGTGCCACTTATATCTCCATTCTTTGAATGAATAATAGAGAAACTTTAATGTGATAAGTAATAGTGCGATTGTCATCCTACAGGTTATGTATGACTATGAAGATAAAATCAATCAAGCTGTTTTCCCTGGACTTCAAGGTGGCCCCCACAACCACACAATTTCTGGCTTAGCTGTTGCACTGAAACAAGTAAGTAGTTCATCTTCTGTGTTTGTTTTCATTGTTCACATGTTCTCCTTTATAGGTATAACTGTATAAAATGTCTCCTTGTCTGTTATCTAGGTCATGACACCAGAATACAAGGCATACCAAGAGCAAGTTCTTAGCAACTGCTCAAAGTTTGCTGAGGTACTACTTGTAGTTAACCTCCTCCTATAGCATAATTTATGATCATTACTCCCGTAGAGGGAGATAACTTGATGGTTTTGTTGCATGTGTTAATTTCTGATCACAATATTTTGCAGAGTTTGCTGGCAGCGGGATATGATCTTGTATCTGGTGGAACTGAGAATCATCTGGTGCTGGTAAACTTAAGAAATAAGGTACATAACAGGTTCATATTTAAATGACTGGAGAGCTTCTTATTGTCCATTTGAATTGCTGATCGTTTTGCCGTCAGACATCTAAAAGAACAGGATATTTTTAATTTTGATAGCAGTGTTTATTTACATTTGCAAAATATTCAGAAAAGAAATCAGGTGCAGAATGTCTTATCTTTTGTGTATTGGATGTATTTAATGGATCAACTATGACAATTGTTGTATTACATGGAAGTGTTGACTCCTACCCTGACAATTTGGTAAATACCTTCTTCAGGGTATTGATGGATCTAGAGTTGAGAAGGTTTTAGAGTCTGTGCATATTGCAGCCAATAAGAACACTGTGCCCGGTGATGTATCTGCCATGGTACCTGGTGGCATTCGCATGGGTAAGGATCTTCTTTTCCCCTATTTTATGATTGCTTAACATAACTGGAAGTATCACCGATGTACCATATAGTGTCCAGTATCTCATGAATTTAACACCTAGATGTTTAGGTTCTTTCAACTCTTCTTCTCTTTCCTCCCTTTTTTAGCAAAAGTGTATTTTTAGTTTTAACCAGTGGGAGAACCATTTAATATTCTTGTGGCAATATCTTAGTATTGACTACTAATTTCTGATAATCCCAAATTAAAAGCAATAGTTAAAAATTAAAATGATAAATAGAACAGAGAAGAAAATTATATACGAGTAGATATAATGATATCAAGTCAATTTACCCCTTCTCATGATGTGATCCAGGAACCCCAGCTCTCACTTCAAGGGGATTTATTGAGGAGGATTTTGTCAAAGTGGCTGAATGTTTTGATGCTGCTGTGAAGTTGGCCCTTAAGGTCAAGGCTGAGACCAAAGGTTTGGTGATTTTCATTTTGTCAATTCTGGAATGCACCAGTTCCTCTGATCGTACAATTTGTTATTAAAAGTTTCAGATTGTATACTTACATACAATCATCGGTTTCTAATAAACGTAGGAACGAAGTTGAAGGACTTTGTGGCAACTTTGAGTTCAGACTCCAACATTCAATCTGAGGTTGCCAAGCTAAGGCAGGATGTTGAGGACTATGCCAAACAATTTCCTACTGTTGGTTTCGAGAAAGAAACAATGAAATACAAGAATTGAGCTCGGATCTAGTGTTGAGGTACTTCTGTTGCCTTACTTTTCTTACCAAAAGAAAAAGAGTTATTTCTGTTGTCTTTTTCTGTTTATTATACCAGAATGTAAATCACGCATCTTTAAGTTTTTATCATTGGGTCCATTTACTTATCCATTTTGAGGCAGTGAGGGTTCCTTTTTCTTCACATACGCTGGCTCTATTTAACTGTAAAATGTGCAAGATGATTGCCTTTTTAGTTCTAGTTTCCAACTTTTCCTTGTCCCCTTATCGGTCTTATTCTGCTATCAGGCTCGAGTCAGAAGACATTTTTCTCCAATGAAGTTAGAACATTGTCTTTTTGAATTCACTTGCAGTGCGTGGAAAAGAGTTACATGGATCACATTTCATTACATTTGTATAATTTTTCAAATCAAAGTCACCATCAGATGTAATTTTATGATACTTTCACATGATGTATAACAAGAAAAGGGATAAGATCTTATGCATACAAAGTGAAATCTGTCTCGTGCTCCCAGCAATACATCTTACCAAACTTTGGCTCTAAGGAAAAGAAAAAATCAGCCAAGCACCATTTGTTTTTGCCTGTTCTAGATATCAATAATTCAACAACAACAACAAAAATACCCAACGAAATCCCACTAAGTGGGGTTTGGGGAAGGTAGAATGTATGCATACCTGTTCAAGTGTATCAAACTCAAGTACAAGAGAAAGAAAACATACCTAGTGAAATCCCACTAAGTGGGGTCTGGGAAGGGTAGAATGTATGCAGATTTGTTCAAGTGTATCAAACTCAAGTACAAGAGAAAGAAAACAATGACGAAAGCATAATAGCACAAGTACTGTGATAATCGGAACATAGGACACAATATATGACGATGGGTAACTAAGGCAAGACAATACTCTATCCCTATTAACCTCCTACCAACCTCCACTCCTTCCTATCTAGGGTCATGTCTTCGATAATATGAAGTTGTGTCATATCCTATCTAATTATCTATCTCCAATACTTTCTCGATCTACCTTTGTAAGTATCAATAATTCGATGTTTGTACAAGTTGCCATATTTAACTATTTTCCTAATTTATAACTTGAAATATTATAAGATGAAAATAAAGAGAATCAGAAATAGTCGAGAGCAGAAAACAGTTCATCAGTAATGCAGCACTCTCACCAAACAAGAATCAGGAACTCTATACTTTCTTTTTGTTGACTATAAATATGAAGTAGAATTTCAAATTATATTCACTTCCACCAACTACTCTAAATGAAAGGAAGATGAAATTATGATGTTTCATATTATGCACTAAATTGAAGTGAATATAAACTAATGAATTTGCAAATATTCACTTTGAAAATCATAGCAACTTTTATCAAAACTTGAGAAGAGTTTCAAAATTAATTAAAATATTTGTTCCAACAAAACCTGATTGAATTATAAACATTATTTGTCCTTGCTAATAACTTGCATTATTGGAGTTCTTATTTTAGTGAAATAAAATTCAAACTACATAATTTAATACTCTCTCAATTACCCTTCGAGGTGGTCCAGTGATTTGAATTTGGGACTTCCATGTTGGAGGTCTCAAGTTCGGAACCTCTTGCCAGCGGAAGCAAGGGGTTTGCCTTCTGGGTTGAGCTCGTCGCATCGGGCTTGCCTAGTGTGGGTTACCTCTCTATGTGGTTTGCGAGCTATTGCATAGAAGCGAGGGGTTTACCCTGTGCGCAACCAAAGGGTAGCGGCTGCAAAAAAAATTTGTCATAAAAAAAACTCTCTCAATTTTAATTTGTTTGTCTTACTTGCTTTTAATCTATTTTAAAATATAAGTTTCTTTCACCTTTTGACAATTCTTAATTCTTATTTTTCACATAATATATTTAAGATCACAAAATTAAATAATATTTTAATCACATTTCTTTACTGAAGGAGTATTTCTTTGGCAGATTGTTAAAAGGACTTCCAATTTGAAAGTAAAACTATGACGGGTTATTTTGGTATGGTAGGTGGGATAGACAAAATTATGTCATAAGATAAATAATTTTGGAGCTAACTAATGTTATTAACCAAACACAAAATAAAATAATTTTATATTTTATCCCGAATTTATTATTCGATATCCCTCGAAAGAGTTGATTACTATCCATAATTTGATAGTTCCCGCTAAGATTAACGCCCTAATCCATTTTCCCCATCATGAGTGGGGTCCACGAAATTCAATCTCTACCGGGTCTCCCCTGTTCGGATTTTCAGTTCAATTTCATCCAAAGAGTAAAGATAACATTTTTTTTTTCAATTTCAGATGAAATAAAACTGAAGAACAATGAAGTAATCTTTTCCCAGTTTTATACAGTCAGTGGCGAATTCATGGCTTCTCTGCCTTCAGTAGTTGTGGGCAACACCCTTAAGCTTGAAAATGAATTCAAGAAAAACTCAGTAACTTCTTTGCCTTTCGAAAAGGTACGTTCTTGATCCTTTTAATTACTAGTGTATTCCATTGTCGAGTCTCGATGTAACTAATAAAGTTGAATATCACGTGTTCGAGCCGTGGAAACAGGCAGGCCGTGTACAATAGACCTTTGTGGTCCGGCACTTTCTGGTGCATTGGACTGTTTTTTTTTTCTTTATAATTCATGGTTTTTTTTTTTATATATAATGGTTCTTCTTGTTTTGTGGTTTAATTTAGAAAAATCATAGTCCCATAAACTCGGATAAAGCTTTGGAGCCATTGAATCTTGAATTCAGAGAGGCACTTTCACTGATCAAAGAAGGTAGTGAAAAAGTGGAATCAGCTTCTTATGTTCCACTTCTGCAAGAATGTATCAAGAAAAAATCCGTTTCAGAAGCTGAAGCAATTCATGGCCACATTATCAAAATGGGTATCCATGAAGATTTGTTTCTCATGACATTTCTTGTCAATGTTTATGCTAAATGTGGGATGATGGGAAGTGCACGGAAGGTATTCGATAATTTGCCTAAAAGAAATGTTGTTACCTGGACATCATTGATGTCTGGCTATGTTCAGAATTCACAGCCGGAGGTTGCTATTAGCGTATTCCAAGAAATGCTGGAAGAGGGTGGATTTCCCACGAATTATACGTTAGGTGTTGCGTTCAATGCTTGTTCATTGTTGGGTCATTTCGAGTTAGGAAAGCAGATTCATGCGTATGTTGTGAAGTATGAAATTGGGGATGACACAAGCATTGGCAATGCTCTCTGTAGCTTGTATTCCAAAAGTCACAATCTGGATTCTGCAGTTAAAGCATTTCAGATGATTGCTGATAAGAATGTTATCTCGTGGACAGCAGCTATATCTGCCTGTGGAGATAACGGGGATTCTGCAATGGGATTAAGCCTGTTTGTTGACATGCTTTGTGCGGATGTGGAGCCTAATGAGTTCACATTTACAAGTGTACTAAGTTTGTGTTGCATAATGCAGGCTTTAAAGATAGGATCACAAATTCACTCTTTGAGCATTAAACTGGGGTATGGTTCTAATCTAAGAGTAACAAATTCAATAATGTATTTATACTTGAAAAACGGATGGATTATAGAGGCAAAGAAGCTGTTTGATGGAATGGAGTCAATTAGCTTGGTTACATGGAACGCGATGATTGCAGGTCTTGCTCAAATGATGGATCTTGGAGAGGACGGTATTGCTGCACATTCCAGCGGTTTTGAGGCATTAAACACTTTTTTGAGACTGCATCATTCGGGGATGAAGCCTGATTTATTCACCTTCTCGAGTGTGTTGTCTGTATGTAGTAGTTTGGTTGCTTTGGAACAAGGGGAGCAAATTCATGCTCAGGTTATTAAGTCGGGGTTTTTGTCGGACGTTGTAGTGGGAACTTCCCTAGTTAACATGTATAATAAATGTGGAAGCATTGACAGGGCAAGTAAAGCTTTTGTGGAGATGTCTACACGAACTTTGATATCATGGACGTCTATGATCACGGCCTTCGCACAACATGGGTACTCTAAACAAGCGTTGCAGCTCTTTGAGGATATGAGGTTTGTAGGAGTTAGACCAAACAAGGTTACATTCGTGGGAGTGCTCTCGGCATGTAGCCATGCTGGACTGGTCAAAGAGGCATTGACATACTTTGACATGATGAAAAAAGAGTACAAAATTAAGCCCGTGATGGACCATTATGCATGCTTGATTGATATGTTTGTGAGGTTAGGTAGGATAGATGAAGCTTTTGATTTCGTCAAGAAGATGGATTTTGAGCCTAACGAGTTTATATGGTCACTTCTAATAGCAGGCTGTAGAAGCCATGGAAAATTAGAGCTAGGTTTTTATGCTGCTGAACAACTACTTAGCCTGAATCCGAAAAATTCAGAAGCTTACTTCTTGTTGTTAAACATGTACCTCTCAGCTGAGAGATGGAAGGATGTTTCCAGGGTGAGAAAGCTAATGAAAGATGAAAAAATCGGAAAGCTAAAGGATTGGAGCTGGATTAGCATCAGGGACAAAGTTCATTCGTTTAGAACAGGTGATCAGTTGAATCCTCCATACGAAAATATAGATAATTTCTTAAGTGATTTACATGACAAAGCAAGTACAATGGGATTTGAGTTACACACAAGTTTGGAGCTCAAAAACGAAGAAGATGATGAGGCAACTTTTCCTATTGGTCGTCACAGTGAAAAGTTGGCTGTATCATTTGGATTGCTGAACACACCGAGTGCTGCACCCATCCGAGTTATTAAGAGTATTAGCATGTGTAGAGATTGCCACAGCTTTATGAAATTCATCTCACAGCTAACTTCAAGAAAAATCATCATTAGAGATAGTAAAAGGCTTCACAAATTTGTGAATGGACATTGTTCTTGCGGCGATTTTGGTAGTCTTGTTTAATCTTTCTCAAAGCCTTCACTTACCTTAATTTCTTGATTATCATTTTTCTTGTCAAGTCTCTGTTCTCTACTTCATTGACTGATCTACTGAATTTAGATCATGTAGATTGTTATATGAAAGGAAAATCAGAAAAGTAAATAGTGGCTTATATTGAGTTCTCTGTACTTTTGAAATTTCCAATTGTTGTATCAGTTATACACAAGGTTTTGTCATGCCATCTTTTGGATTTAAGGGGGCAAAGGTTTGATTTTTGTTCTTTTTCATGAAAAGATAACAACAATAACATACTCGATGAAATCCCACTAAGTGAAGTCTGGAGAGGATAGAGTGTACGCACACCTTACCACATTATTGCTTCTTTTGTCAACTGTACACTGCTTTTCTTGAAAAGATAATCAATGCAATTGACACAACATATCAAAAGAACAAATCTTGTGGAGAAAGTTAACACCTAGGGGACCCTTCTTTTTGTTCTTGGATCTTGGTTAATTTACATTGCCTGGGAAATCTGAATGATTTATGCAAAGTTTCATCAACTTAGGTGAAACAGTGAGGAAAAACAAATAAAATATACTTTATATTTGTTTGGTATGACAACATTTTTCCAAACAATGACTAGTTGCTAAAGCTCAAATGTTGGGTAGGTCAGGGATTTAACAACAATTGCCTTTGTTGTTCATATGAAATTCATGAAATAAGAAAATTGAAAATGTTTCACAGAAGCTGGTAAAATATAATCAACTTGACAAACTCTTCTCTAGAAGTAGCAAAAATTTGTTATGTTTACTCTCAGCTCTAAGATGATAAATTTTCACCACATCGATATAATTGATACAAAACCTGGGGAAAGCGTGGAAGCTTTACCCCTCACTTGGCTCGACTATAAAAGAGTGTACTCACTGCCTATAGGGTTCAAGAAACTGTAATCTTTTATACAAACACAAAGTACACACAGATTCTCTAATGCTAAAATATCATCTCTTTCTACTCCTTGCTTTTGTAACTCTTGATTTGCATGATTCATCCGGTGGCCTCCAGATAATGTCCTCAAGATTGCCACAAAAGTTCTTGTAAAACTGTAAAACAGTATAGGTGTAAGCACTTGCATTTTGATAAGGAAGAAGCAAAGAGAGTTTTGGATCATGTTATATGTATGAGACTAAACTAACCTTGAGGAATTCACTAGCATCACCGGCTGCTTTCTGAAAGTCTACCATGAAAAATGTAGGAGCAACTTCGAAAACCTGTTGAATAATAAATATTAGCTAGCACACAAAGAGTGCCACACATATTGAAACAGCTTTGGAAAGATGTGAACTTGCCTCCAGAATTACAGAGAAATGTGAAGTCTTGTTTGCGGAGAGACCTTCTACCCTCATCTGAGACATGCATACAAGCAGAAATGAGGACCAACCTTGGGAATTCTCCAAGAAAATTAGCAGCATAGAACTTAAAAGAAAAGAAAAGAGACCTAGTGAACCCAAGTGATTAAGCTTGAGATGCCCATTATTAATAAGAAAAGGTGAGTGTCTACCTTAAAATTGCGGATATGGGTCTTGAAACCCATGGACTGGGCCACAACTTCCATACTTGATAAAACAACTTTTGCTGGTTTCTGTGTTAGGAAGCGTGTTTGATGATGCTTCATTGAATCCTGTAAATCCAGCATCCACATTTCATTTATCTAAGTTGAAGACCAGCACCTTAATAATGACAAGCAACTAACAAAGCTATGGGGTAAGCTGAAAATGCGAAGCAAGATGTGCCTCTTTTCATTGCTCCAACTCAGAACTAGTTGATATATATGTTAATGGACTATATAAAATCTGATCTATATGAAAGAGAGAAATAACAGAGTCCTGTTGTGAATGGTCAAATTGGTAGAAGTTTTAGAATCAATACCTGCCCACGGTCAAACAATATGGATAAGTTCAATCCTTGAGAGAGAATAATTAGGTCAAAGGCATTTAGAGCCAGAGGTCCAGCATCCGCATTGTCACATTGCTCGTTGGATGCTTCCTCCTATAAAACATTATAACATGCCATAAAATAGGGGAAAACAAAGAACTAAGCAGTCAATAACCAGAACCTCCATGGAATACTTTTATCATACCAAACACTACAACAATTCCTATCAAATTGAACTTTCTTTCACTTTTTGGTGCATATCCTCCATTTCTCCAGAGGAAAAAGTTCAGAAAGAATCTGAATAATGCAAAAAGTTACAATGAACGCACCTTCACAAAACTATTCCATCATCTAAATCTAAGTGATAGCCCCAATATGTTCAATATGTTTTCTTACTCAACATTAAACAATAACATTCTCACCTTAATGATAACAGGACATTCAACTTGAGCAATAAACAAATACAAAGTGATGCTTCAGCCAGCTACTTACCAGCTTGCCAACAAGCAACCCGTGGCAAGATTTCACTTAAATTCCTAATTCAACATCAAAATGTTTTATATAGCAAAGGCAGTAATCCTAAGTCTTACTAACCTCAGTATCATCAAAAGCTGCATTAATATCATCTAAATTGACATCTTCATACTCCATGACTTTGACAGGATCATAATTTTTTTTAAACCACTCATCATTACGGATCTCTTCAATCCGAATACGCTGCACAAAATAGAGAAAAAACTATGTAATAAGCCAATGTAGGAATATGTTCGTTTAGTAGAAGACTATATTCATCTTCATGGTCAACATTATTGTATATCGTTTTAAGCCTCCACCCAGCTAATACACTCCAAAAGCAACCCTAAGGTAGCATGAATTCATGTAATAGAGAGTATAATACTTTAGTGAGTAAATAGCTCAAGAAGCGATAAGCAAAATTAGCATCTTACCATAGATCTTTCAAAAAGTTGCAACTTAACAATTCTGTTATTTGGAAAAATAAGCCAAGTCAATATAACGGTGAAATAAAGACTTAGGGAAATCCTTTTCCTTTTAAACTTTTTCCTTTCCACGAAACGACCATTATTGTCTTCCTGAGTTGTTCTATGTCTATAGATATTTTAGTACTACGATGGCAAGAAATGTAAGGTCAAAATAGAAAAATTAGACAAAGAAAGGAAGTGCGGAAAAAGGTCTAATGCAAATAAGAATAGTTCGAACACTTGGATACTGTCAGCAATAACAACTTTACAAAGAAGAAAAATGGAAGGGGAAACCCAAAAGGAAGAAGTTGCTGGATTGCTGCTTTGGTCCATGACAATGGGAATCATCACGAAAAACTGAAATTTGAGCACGGGAATAAAAGAAACATAACAAAAATGCAGAGCAGCAAAGCAGCACAAATAGCAACAAGTTTCTTTCTTTGCCCTCTTCTCTTTTCCCTTTGTTTGTTCATTGTTCTTTCCACTTCCCTACGTAGAACCTGCATATTTATTTTTTGTTTTTTTTTAAAATCTTTTTGCTTGATTCCTTCCATTCATTTTCCCTGTTCTTTCTGATTGGAGAGAAACAAAACAGAAGATAGAAGCACCCATTTCCACATGAACCATAAAAAGGAACAGTAAGGTTTAGATGAGAAGCCAAGGAGATGGAGGAGAATGAATATAAAAAGAAGAAAAAGTCATGGAGAATAGTATAGACAGCTAAAAGTTTTAATATTTTCCAGTGCACGACTTGCTTTAAGTCACATAGACATCTAGTACATATTATTTTGAGAAAATCTAGCTCTATAACAATGAAATTTGACTTGGAACCCAAAAAAGAAGAAAGTGGAGAGGAGACTGGCAGAGGGAGCAAATATGGTTTAATTTGTGTGAGGGGGAAGAAGTGAGGAGAAAAGGAAAAGGATTTATGCCAAAGTTCCTTTCTTGCTTCTGATTTGAAAAGTTTGTTGATAAATACTACACAGAGTGGATAAGTTGCAATATTTTACAAGTTCAATGCATTGAAGGCTTTGTGACGGATTAAGTTTCCAAAACAGATAATTTTAACGGCACAATATAATATGTGTACATTCTCTGATTGAGTACTCACGGTTTGAGGATTTGGGTCTAAAATTCGATGTATCAGAGATTTTGCTCCAACAGGAAACCAAGATGGGCAGGAAAAATCTGCTTTGTCAATCTGCAGAAAAATACAAACATACTTGTTGGTAATTAAAACGTCACTATAAAATAATGTTCTTTTACTGTGATGAAATGTGAAAATATCAGCATGATTATCATGTCATACTGCTGCAAGATGAATGTAAGGAATTCCATTTAAGTTATTTACACAACCATGAAAATGCAAAGCTTCTACCTTTGCGTACAGTGTAGTGAGATCAACCTCATCAAAAGGGAGATAACCTGCCATCAGAACATAAAGGATGACACCACAGGACCAGATATCAGCCACAGCACCATCATAACCTTTGTGACTAAGAACCTGCTAAAAAATTCCAATAACAAGGATGAAAGGGACATCTTAATCCATATTTAAGTAAAAGGATACATATCAATGATCAAACTACTCATTCAAAGATATACATGTAACAAAGAACTAAGACTACTATAATGGAAGCTGCCTAACTTACCTCTGGTGCAACATAGTTGGGAGTTCCACATGTCGTCTTAAGGATGTTGACTCCCTATTAGAACATTATCAGAAGCAGTTAGCAGCAAAAAGACTTACACCAATAATGTTGTATTCTTGGTAATAGAGAAAAAAGGTAGTGTTTTGGGAGACCTTACTTCACCAGGTGATGCGCTAAGTCCAAAATCTGATATTTTCAGATTTCCTTGGGAATCTAGCAGAAGATTTTCAGGCTGAGCAATGTGGAAAATGGCAGTAAGATTTTCGTTTAAATGCATAATAACTTATTGCTCTCTTGATTTTACATTCTGTTAACAAGTACCTTTAGGTCTCTATGATAAACTCCCTTGATGTGACAATAATCAACTCCATCAATCAATTGCTGAAAGTATCTTCGAGACTCGGCCTCACTTAATCGTCCATGGTGGACCTACAAATGCATACCAGAAATCATTCAAAGGAGAATATGTGCTTAAGTGCTTAAGAAGAATCAAAATAATCTGCATTTGTCCTTGACCATTTTAAGGTGGGACTTACTATCTTATCAAACAGTTCCCCGCCTGTGATAAATTCCAAGATAATATAGATCTTCGTGCGAGTTGCTATAACCTGACAGCAAAATTTGTTTATATCAGCAATGCACATCAGCAAAAAAAATCTCCCCAACACCAGTAACCTAAAAGTGAAACAGGCAACAAATTTCAGGAAACTGAAAGTCATCGGCACTTGTTTTGGCACATGCCTCATGTAATCGAACTACATATGGATGTCTAACAAGCTTCATTATGGATATCTCCCGCTTTATCTGCAAGATGAAAATGCAGAAAGCTCCTATTAGAGAACCAAAAAAAAAAAATTATATCCAAACTGAAACATTGTCTCCATACCATATGCTTGAGAACTAATACCACAAACACAAGTTTACACAATTTGAATCTCTACACAGAAAGAAATAGCTTAGGAATTGACATTCAAAAAGAACTCTTGAAATGCTGAACTGCGATCAAATCTACTAAAGTGGGACTACAAGCTAGCAGCATTTTGCGCACATTGTAAAAAAATGATCTATAAACTAACTTGAATCTGTTCATCAGAGTTCAGATATCATTTCATCTTTCTGGGTCCTCTCAAATGATTTGCAGCCCCACAAATTTCCGATAATCCCGCATTCATGATGCCATGGTCAATCAACTAACATCCTAAATAACAAGTAAAAGCCACTCTATTATGTTGCTAAACAATTAACTAAAACTTCAAATACTTTCACAAATTGATCTAAATTGGAAGAGTCAACTTATCACATTTATTAATCGAAAACTTATTCCATAAATTGATACAACAATTCAAATAGAGCATTTACAAAATATAAATTTAACAAATTAGGAATAATAATTACTCTAAAATCTTAAGCTTCATCCATGGATTATCCAGTTGCAATGGTTTTTTTTTTCTCATTCTTCAAATACCCAATTCAAAAAAGGGGGAAAAAACAAACACCCACCTGGTCAACCATCTTGTGCTTGATGATAGTGCTTCGATCGAGGACTTTCATGGCGACACTTTCACCCGTCTCAGTATTCTGAGCAAATTTAACCTTAGCAAACGTTCCTTCTCCAATTGTCCTTCCAACTTCATACTTCCCAACTTTCCTTACCACCATTTTTGCTTCCTTTTCTTCAACAACAACACGAATCAACACCCTTTTTCTTCTTCTTCAAGTTCCTGTTACCTCAACCCATTTTTTTTTGCTATTTCAAGAAAGCATATTGGGCTTGACGAACAAGATTTTGGCTTTTTCCCAATCTGTATAAAGTATTACTATTTTTAAACTAATAAAGCAAAGGGGATGGGAATTGTTGAGAGGAAAAGGAATATGAACTGTGAAGGAGTTGAAAATGATAAAGGCAGCTATAAGAATGGGGAAAAAGTGATTTGAGGATTTTGAAAACTTGAAAGTGCTTATGTGGGGTTTTATCTTTTATATAGTAACAAATTATTATTTTTATCTCGGTCTATTGACCGTCTTAAACATATTTAAATCTTGCAATATGATTGAAATATACTCCTAAATTCTCGTCATGTTTAGGGATGTTTTCAACACTTCTCTCGATTTGTTATTAAGAGTTTCATGCTTATCCAAGAGTTTGAGACCACTTGTTATATCATGTGGCAGATCGAGAGTGTATCTAAATTTAGTTAGTCAAGTATATGAGTATTTTTAAGACGGTCAATAATTCGAGATGGACCCAAGAAACTTAAAACATTGAGTAGTTTTTGGCGTTGGAATTTTTAAATTAAAATTGTGTTTAACAAGTATTTTACTTTTTAAAAAATTGGCATTGTGTAACTAGAAATCCTAAAATTCAAAAATTTGTTTAAACCAATTTTGGAAAAGTTAAAAATATTTGATGATGAATTTTCAAAAATTATAATCGCTAGCTATGAATTTAGGATTTTGGTTTGGTAAAGTAGGAATGACAAGTAGTAAGAAGTTGGAAAAGGTGTAGTTGTTGAAAAGGAAATATATCATTAGTGGAGTATGCACCACTTGAAAATGATACCTCTTTTTTCTTGCTTAGGTTTAATACACAATTTATCCCTAAATTAATTTCTATCACATATTACTTCTAAACTAAATAGGACATTTTTTTACACATCATCAAATTATGGTTCAATTTATTTGTTTAATTATTTTATTAAGTTTGTTTTAAAATATGGTTCTTTCTTAATTTGGTATTCCAAATTTTTATTTCAATACATCAAATGATATGTTCAAAATCACATGATTAAAGATATTTCAATATATTGTATATATTTTTAATAAGTCTTTTGTTCCTCTTTGATTAGATATTTTGGGATCGAATCTTATGAATGAAATTGCTTTCATTTTTAAAATGCACTTCAATCAAAGTGGAAAAAAAAAATTACGCCAATTCAAAAAAGTCGAATCTTAAAATGAATATTGAAACCTAAATGGGAAACCAAGAAAAATGGCTTCCTATTTTAAATTTTCTAAAAACCTAAGAAGACATTATGTTTGGTGTAGAACGGCGATCATTGCCAACTTGTTTTACAAATGGTTTACATCTGTTTTGGACTCTTCATTTTGTTAAAACCCAATATTGAATGAATTCGTCTTTACTTGATGTATGGGGAAAAAAATGACGTCTATTAAAAACAAAATAGATCATAGTCATGTGGTTAAATTAAGATCGAATAAATGGTTGTCATAACTTAGAGAAATTTAAAAGAATTTTTTTTTTTATATATAATCTGAAGTGATTAAGCACTAGCCGGTATAAATATATTTTGTAATTGGGCAGCCTACAGGACCTTTCCCCGGGAGAAATCATCTTGTAGTTTGACACTCTTATATAACTTTCAAGGAGATCAACAATCAATCTTGAGCTTTGCGCCAACTTGCTCTCAATCAGCTTCAAGCATAGCATCAGAGCTTAGCATGTCCTTTTTTTTTCAAACAACAAACATGTGTGTGGAACGTTGTTTATATGAGACGACATAGAAATTAAGATGATATGGACTATGGAGCTAATTGTTATATTTACTTCTTTTTTTGAGTCAACAACTTTATTAGTATATTATTTTCATAATTTATCTTAAATGTTCATATAATATCAATACATCATTTACAACTCCACTTTAAAACGTTGAATTTTAAGAAATTCTGTATAATTGGGAAATAGAGAATTTTTTGCTACATTAGCATATTTCATATTCGAAAAATATATAAGATGTTGATATTTTTTAAAACAACTCGTCAATATTTATTTACTGAGATATCAACATCAATATCGAAAAATATGCTAATTATAGAGGATGTCTAATATTCTCCGGTATAATCAATAATTGAAACTATCACCATTTAGTGGATTTTATTAAGACTAATTGGATGTGGATAAGATTGGACTATATTATTTTTTTACATATATTTATGGTAGTGCTTCTATTGTATAAAAAAAATTAAAACTGTAAAGTGGTTGCAACTATCAGACAACACTAATGGTAAGATTTTCATGTAAGGTTCAAAATATGGAGAAAAAAGAGAGAGTTAAATATCTAATATATATATATATATATATATATATATATATATATATATATATATATATATATAAATATTAATTTTAATTATGTATAAATTATGTTATTTTTCTCCAAATAGGGTTCAAATAAACCTTTGCCCCTATTATTAGAGTGTGTGAGAAAGGATCTCTGTCGGTGGTCAATTCATAGGTGAAGCTAGAATTTCAATTTTATGAGTTCTGAATTTTATAATAATGAATTTAAATGATAATAACCGAATTCTAAATTTAATATTTATACATATTTAATAAATTTATTAATACAAATACACTATTTAAATAAAATCTATTAAGTTCAATCAAATCCGCATACGAGCTACTAGTTCCGCCCAGCTGTCATGCCATCCACCACACGTTTTCTTCTCAATTTCGTAAGTTACGTAAAAGGATTAGGAAGAAATTAAAATAGAAAATGTAATATTTGTGCACGATTCATCATCATCCACATATGTATTTTCTACCTGTTTTAATATATAGTCAAATCTATATACATCAAATATGTTACTTATTTATTTTAAAAAAAAATTAAACTAAGCTTTAAGGAATAAGTATCTTTGAAACCATGAAACATGGGATATTGTTAATTGTAACACCAATAATCCAGGAAGAATGCAACGTTTCATCATGTTCATGGAACAACAAAATTAAAATATATCTACAATAAATTACAGCATTAAACTTATGCAATATTAAAAAAGGATTGGACAATCATAGTGCATAAAACAATATTATTAGGTCTTGATAAGGTTGACAATAAGTGACTGCATCACCAAACTATATTATATTGTTGAATTTCTTCCCATAAACGTAACATCCACAAAAATACGCCACAATTATGTACTAAATATTAAAGAATGCTAAGTCAAGTTGTCAACTAACTTCTGCGCTTCCATTATTTTTTTTAATAATCGTGGTGTTTGAATCAGGTACACATCTTAATTAATTTGGGATATTTATTACCTCTTATACATCAATAACAAATTTTAGGTGTAAATGTGTTAACGAAAACTAAGACAAATGAAAAGAAATTATTAAGTGTTTTTGTATGGACTCTCTGTGCACTATTAATAACTAACTTCTGCACTTAATTAATGCCACTTGTCCCATTAATTAATAGTTTATCAATGGGTGTCAAAATTTATTAATTTTGTGGTCCTACCAATATTACTTGTAGGAAAATATCATCTTGGATTATTGGAAGGGGCAATTTTTAAAAGTATAGTAGACTTTAATCACATTTGAAGGTTTCTAATTAAAATTAAATTCAAAACTTTACTACTACTAATAATATATCTAGTGTAATCTTGTAAGTGGAGCTGAGAGAGGATAATGTGTCGCAACCTTGCTCCTACTTTATAAAGGTAGAGAGGTTATTTTTAAATTTCGATAGACCTCGGCTTATAGATTTTCAAAACCTTAAGCCAATAAAAATAGAGTACGTATGAAATTTAATATTCTTTTATAATACTCTACATACAATCAACTCGATAACTATAATTTATATATATATATATATATATATATCAAGCGTAATGGATGTAGACACCCCTTGAGACTTTCATCAAGATATTTGTATGTTCTATATCTATTAAACTCTGAAATGTAGCTAAAAATAGAATTGGGATATTGATATATACTTATATACAAGGGAAAATTGTATATAATAGCAAATTATTAATTCAAATTAAATGTTGTAAATATACTTTGATTTAATTGTACCCTTTAACAAACTATTGCTATTTTCGCCACTCTCCCTGGTGGAATCTCGCTCGCCATTCTCGTTTGGTGGCAATCTCGCTCGCCTCTCTCGCTTTTATACAAACACAAATGTATAAAATGTGTTTGTGTTTGTATAAAGCGAGAGGAAATTGTATATATACATATATTTTCGTTCCCCTCTCCCAGATCTCGCTCGCCACCCTCGCCTCTCTTGCTTATACAAATAGAAACGAAATGTATAAATTGCGCTTTTGTTTGTATAAAGCGAGAGAAAATTGTATATACACATGCAAATACATATACCTTCGTCCTATACACTTATAATTATACAATACAAATATTTCTCTGCCCAGTCTTCTTTTGCCTTTCTCTCTTTCTCGTTTTATACATACACAGATTATACAATTGATCTTTTGTATACAACTGCTTTCTTTTGTATATGTATATCGAATTATACAACTGCCTTCTTTGTATATGTATAGCGAATTATACAACTGTTTTTTTTGTATATGTATAGCGAATTATACATATATATGTTTGCTACGGAGTGCAATTATGCAAACTTTGCTATAACATACAAATATAAATTTTGTGTTTGCTATATGTGAAAGTTGTTCTATATACAATGCCTAAATATTTATTGGCATATTGTTCATAAGAATATACAGCCCTAAGAATTTAATTGCTCAGATTAGCTGGATTTAGGGCCTATTAAAACAATAGTCCAAGAAGACTGAATATAACAGGCCCAATTAATTCTTAGCCCAACGAAGTTTCTAAGACTGAAATCTTCCTCCATCATTCTCCCAAATTTCACTTTTTCCGACTCTCGTCTTGTTAGCTGACTTAATTGCAATACTTATTCAAATACGGGACAAGTAAAAAAATTCCAACAAGAATTACATTTTGTCTTGCATAAGAAAGAATGTTTATAGTACTAATACTCTTTAATCTACTCCAGATATACATGGTTACGTTAGCGGAACAAGAATTTTCGTTAAAGAGGTTCAAAACATAAAGAAGTCAAAAAAATTCAATATCTACTCTTTATTATTGCGAAAAAATTGCAATACGCCAAAATAATTTGTAGTAGTTCTTTTTTTTTTTGCGGGGAGGGGGAGGGGGAGTGGGGGGAGGGGGGGGTCAGGAAAGTAAAGATGACAATTTGCGGTAGATCTTGTCAACTTTTTTTACTTATGTTACAAGAAAAAAAAAAGGATGAACAAAAAACTAAAAAAATCTATTTAAAAATTTGAATCAAGAAAAGATTGCGACAATTCAAATTAATATTATATCAAGTACAGGAATCATTTTCATTTTCATCATGACAGAGAAAGAGACATATTACACGTGTCAAGTTTTCACGTCGCCAGCATATAAATGATTTCGTTATTATTTGTTATCGCTCTAAAAGGGAGTGTTATGACGATCGAGTTGAATTAAGATAGGTTAAAATAAACTATACTACTAATTAATGATTAATAATTATTTATTTAACTGAATGAGAACGAATCAAAATTAACTATATTTAATATCTAGAATGAATTATTAACTCGTTCAATCTGAAAATTTTCTCTCCAAAAACTTAAAATAAATTAAGTAAGAATATATTTTTATGAGCTAATTTTATCGTCGCCTTCGATGATTGTGGTAGGAAACATTGATTGGCAATTGAAGAATGGAGGGTAGAAAAGGGCGTCGGTTGGCTGAGAAAAGGAAAGAAGAGTTTGACATCTTTATCTATTCACAAAGTCTTTTGGCTGGGGAATTGTTAAATGACACATGTGAATAGAATATTAATGTATGCAAATGTATAATACTTTCTCCGTACATTTTTACTTGTTCAAGCATATTATAAATAGATATTCACTTTGATAAATTTAAAAATAATTTATTATTTATTTAATTTATTTTTATAATTGATTATAGCTATTTTTCAATGCATATAGTAAAATTATCATTCTTTTTATTTTGGATTAATCACAGAAATCGCACATTTTAGTTTACTTATTACCATTATCCCCTATAAGTTTTACAAATCTCCAAAATTCATCATTTTCACGCATCAAATTAGTGTATCTCGCGCATCAGATTAATGTATCAGCGCATCAGATTAGTGTATCTCGCGCATCAGATTAGTATATCATGTATAAAATGTAATGTATCTTACTTAACGATTAATGTATCTCGCGCATCAGATTAATGTATCAGTGCTTATATTATTGTATCCGTTTGAGGGATTTCTGTAATTATCCTAAGGCGGATTAGTGGTTTATTTTCAAAAAAAAGGGATTTTATTTACCGTAGCTTTTAGACAGCTAACAGCTAAGCCACTAATCATACAACTAATAAAATAAAGTCGGTCACTACTGAGACAACTCATAAAAGTCGTTTCAGGTTCAAGGGCTAAAGAACTTTTAAGGGATACATTGTAATTTTGCCTTAAAAGTATGTGATTTTCGTAATTTGCCCTTTTATTTTTCATCTGTTGTCCGATACTCGTATTGGAACTCGATTATTTTAAATTTGTAGCACGTAAGACCTCATTCAAGGTGTCACTTTATTTATTATTCATTAAAAAATATATTAAATCAATACTGAACAAGTAAAGATGGACGGAGAATAATTTCAAAACAAACTACATAAATATTTGGCTTTTAGCATACCTTAGAGTTGGAATTTTCCTCTTATTGGAGTAGATATCTCCAAGCAATTATTCAGTGAAACTATTATTTTAATCAGTAAACTCTACCTAGCAGTAGGATTAGTTGATTTGACTTTATACAAGAAGAATAATTGTCTAATTATTTTTTTCTTGTGGTATCCCTTTTTAATTTATTTCCAATTTAAATAAAAGAATGTCAACTTTTTAAAGGTGAGAAAAAATTTGTTCAGCGAAGTCCTGACCAACAAAATATATGCTTACATATATCCTTCATTTGCCATATTTATTCTAAACCTTAATCATATGCTTTCTCTTCTTGAAGAAAAATGGTGTTATTTTAGTCCAATCAGATGAAAGTGATGTATGATAAATAGCACAAATTAAATAATGGTGAATGCTATATATAATCATGATTTATTTATTTATTGGTTTGCCATTTGATGGTGGTATCTATATTAAAGCTCGGTTATTTTGAATCCGTATCGACTTCATTCGAAAGGAAGCACTCTCTACTAGTAATAATTTTGGAGTTTGACTATTCTGAATTCGCATTGTATAGAGCCTCATTTAAAAGGAAGCACTCTCTACTAATGATTTTGGAGCTCGACTATTTTGAATTTGCACTGTATAGGGTCTCACTCGAAAGAAAACACTCTCTACTAATGATTTTGGAGCTCGAGTATTCTGAATTCACATCGTATAGGGCCTCATTCGAAAAGAATCACTCTCTACTAATAATTTTGAAGCTTGATTATTCTGAACTCGTATTGTATATGGCCTCATTTGAAAGGAAATACTCTCTACAAATGATTCTGAAGCTCGACTATTTTGAATTCATACTATATATGACCTCATTTGAAAGAAAACACTCTCTACTAATGATTTTTTATATTCAAAACTCGAATTTAAAATCTCTGATTAAAAATGAACAATTTCATCCATCCATCCATTGCACCATATCTATCAGTAGTATCATCATGCAATTTGGTGTTGGTTAGTCAACAATAGTGACTTCCTAGCTAGCAAATGTAGTGTGATTCCATTACTAATACTGAAGTACCTATTTTCATTGCTTCAACATGAAGCTGTCTCTTTAATTAGGCATCAATTATGCTGACTTTTTTAGATTTTTACGATTTTTCGGTCACAAGTGGCTCTTCAAAACTCCTTCCACGTTCAATTGCCAATTCACGTAAAACAAAAAGTTGCCATTGGAAAATGGTTACAATTTCAAAAATTAGTTGAAAATTAAAATCGATTATCGGTCGCAATCATATTATCTTTTTGGAATAATGTTCTCAAATAGCTATTTGGTACCTTTTTATTTCTTTCCTTAGGTATTACTATATTATACAAGAGTCTAGGAATGACTACCAATGTTCTAATAAGATCACTATTAATGTCTAATATATTTATAAAATATATAAGTGGCCCCATCACCTTCCACTTAAATACTACATATTATATATTATTAATTACTATACTATAAATCACTACTAATATCCAATATATTTATCAAACTATATAAGTGGGCCCCATCACCTTCCACTTAAATACTACATATTATATATTAATTACTATACTATAAATGACTTAAATACTCCATATTATCTATTACAATAATTAACAATTTTGACACTTTAAATTCTATCAATGCCATATAAATTAGGATAAAAAACCTAACATATAATATTTAAATATATTTAAAAATAATAGAAGTAATACTATACATTACAATAATTAACAACTTAATTATTTAAAACTTATATAAAAAAACTTAATTGACTCTCTAAATTCTATTGGTACTACATAAAATGGATTATATAATAAACATATATTGTTTGAAATTGACGAAAAAGAGACAATAAATTACAATAATTAATAAAAAAATAGTCCACTCCAAAAAATCTATCAATTAACAACATATATTGTTTGAAATTAACGAAAAAGAAACTATAAATTACAATAATTAACAAAATAAATCTCTCAACTCCAACAAATCTATCAATTAATGCCACATAAATTGGGACATGGCAAATAACATATATTATTAAAAAATTAGGTTCAAAATGTACTAAAAAATACAATAATTAACAACTTAATATATTAAAGAGACATATAAAAAAGAGTTAATATTTGAAATTCTGCATTTGCAACATAAATTAGAACAAAGAGAGTAATAAATATTATTTTCAAAATTATGTTAAAAAAAAGTACTACAAATCACAATAGCTAACAATTTAATTTTTTTTTTAAATCATATAAAATTTTCAATAACTTCTCAAATTCCATAATATGACATAAATTTTAAAAAAAGTGTTATAAATCATAATAAATAGTACAATATTTAAACTACTTTAAAAGAATTATAAATTGTAATAAATAATACAACAATTTAAATTACTTAAAATTTAACGACTTAATTTTTTTTTAAAAATGTATTAAAATTTTGGTTAATTGTCAAAACTTTACATGTGCCACATAAATTGGACATGGACAGTCACACATATTTTTTTAAAAAAAAATTACATTAAAAGTATTCTATCAATTAACAACATATATTGTTTGAAATTGACGAAAAAGAAACTATAAATTACAATAATTAACAAAATAAATCTCTCGACTCCAACAAATATATCAATTAATGCCACATAAATTGGGACATGACAAATAACATTTATTATTAAAAACTTAGGTTCAAAATGTACTATAAAATACAATAATTAACAACTTAATATGTTAAAGAGACATATAAAAAATGGTTAATATTTGAAATTCTGCTCGTGCCACATAAATTAGAACAAACAGAGTAATAAATATTATTTTCAAAATTATGTTAAAAAAAAGTACTACAAATCACAATAGCTAACAATTTAATTTTTTTTTAAAATCATATAAAAATTTCAATAACTTCTCAAATTCCATAATATGACATAAATTTTAAAAAAAGTGTTATAAATCATAATAAATAGTACAATATTTAAACTACTTTAAAAGAATTATAAATTGTAATAAATAATACAACAATTTAAATTACTTAAAATTTAACGACTTACTTTTTTTTTTTAAATGTATTAAAATTTTGGTTAATTGTCAAAACTTTACATCTGCCACATAAATTGGACATGGACAGTCACACATATTTTTTTTAAAAAAAATTACATTAAAAGTTCTATCAATTAACAACATATATTGTTTGAAATTGACGAAAAAGAAACTATAAATTACAATAATTAACAAAATAAATCTCTCGACTCCAACAAATCTATCAATTAATGCCACATAAATTGGGACATGACAAATAACATTTATTATTAAAAACTTAGGTTCAAAATGTACTATAAAATACAATAATTAACAACTTAATATGTTAAAGAGACATATAAAAAATGGTTAATATTTGAAATTCTGCTCGTGCCACATAAATTAGAACAAACAGAGTAATAAATATTGTTTTCAAAATTATGTAAAAAAAAAGTACTACAAATCACAATAGCTAACAATTTAAAATATTTTTAAAATCATATAAAAATTTCAATAACTTCTCAAATTCCATAATATAACACTTAAATACTACATATTATATATTAATTACTATACTATAAATGACTTAAATACTCCATATTATCTATTACAATAATTAACAATTATTTGACACTTTAAATTCTATCAATGCAATATAAATTAGGATAAAAAACCTAACATATAATATTTAAATATATTTAAAAATAATATAAGTAATACTATACATTACAATAATAAACAACTTAATTATTTAAAACTTATATAAAAAATTTAATTGACTCTCTAAATTCTATTGGTACCACATAAAATGAATTATATGATAAACATATATTGTTTGAAATTGACGAAAAAGAAACAATAAATTAAATAATTAATAAAAAAAATAGTCGACGAAATTGACGAAAAACAAATTATAAATTACAATAATTAACAAAATAAATCTCTCGACTCCAACAAATCTATCAATTAATGCCACATAAATTGGGATATGGCAAATAACATATATTATTAAAAAATTAGGTTCAAAATGTACTATAAAATACAATAATTAACAACTTAATATATTAAAGAGACATATAAATAAGGGTTAATATTTGAAATTCTGCATTTGCAACATAAATTAGAACAAATAAAGTAATAAATATTATTTTCTAAATTATGTTAAAAAAAAGTACTACAAATCACAATAGTTAACAATTTAAAATCATATAAAAATTTCAATAACTTCTCAAATTCCATAATATGACATAAATTTTTTAAAGCGTTATAAATCATAATAAATAGAACAATATTTAAACTACTTTAAAAGTATTATAAATTGTAATAAATAATACAACAATTTAAATTACTTAAAATTTAATGACTTAAAAATATTTTTTTAAATGTATTAAAATTTTGGTTAATTGTCAAAACTTTACATGTGCCACATAAATTGGGACATGGACAGTCACACATATTTTTTTAAAAAAATTATATTAAAAGTATTCTATCAATTAACAACATATATTGTTTGAAATTGACGAAAAAAAACTATAAATTACAATAATTAACAAAATAAATCTCTCGACTCCAACAAATCTATCAATTAGTGACACATAAATTGGGACATGGCAAATAACATATATTATTAAAAAATTAGGTTCAAAATGTACTATAAAATACAATAATTAACAACTTAATATATTAAAGAGACATATAAAAAATGGTTAATATTTGAAATTCTGCATGTGCCACATAAATTAGATCAAACAGAGTAATAAATATTATTTTCAAAATTATGTTAAAAAAAAGTACTACAAATCCCAATAACTAAAAATTTAAAATATTTTTAAAATCATATAAAAATTTCAATAACTTCTCAAATTCCATAATATGACATAAACTAAAATTAAAAAAATAATATATATTGGGCCCCGTACTGGCACGGAGTCCTATATATAGTAGAGAGGAAGAAAAACGTACGACAGACTAATTACTTTTTTCAGTATATAATAAAGCTTTTTGCAAAACAATACTCCATGCATATTGATGCTTCTTTGAAAATTTTAGTAGATAGAATCAAACAAGATTGAAAGTGCTTTATCTCTACGCCGAACGTGTTTGGTCTTATTCTCTTTTAGGAATACTAATAACTTAATGTTCGGTCACCTCAAAATTAATATATATTGCGTAACACTAATAATTGGGATGATTCGATTGAACATGATGCCTGATCGTGAATTAAGAAATAAAGTTACTCCTAATTTGAACATGATGTCTGATCCTGAATTAGGAAATAAAGTTACTCCTAATTTGATATAAGCTAACTTTAAATATGATAGTAATTTAAAAAATGAGTTTTAAAATTTATAATTTTTAAAACTTGAAAATTGTTTCAAGACATTCATTTTACTATTGATGATAAATTTATAAATTTTCAGAATCTAATTTGATATGATCTAAAATTTATGATCAAACACTAGCGTAAATGTCTTGGGGGTGATGTTGAAGTAACTAATTATTGTTTACATCATGGCATACTTATGTTTTTTAGGATGTCTGTGTTCATGTAACATCAATTAACAATTGTGTGTTACATTAGCAAGTGTTTAATTTCTTAAACTTAGTTTAAATTTGTGTTTAATCAAACATTAATTTTCTAATAATCATTCACTTGCATATCCCAATCCCACGAAAACATTACATAAAACATTTCCAAAATCACATAATCCTATTTTCACTTAATTAAAATTAACTTAAAAGCATGAATGAAATTAAGGATAAACATCAAGGCTTGCCAATAATTCTACCATCTGGATTCAACGCGCCACCACTCTGCCTCCCATCCACCGCAGCTGCAGCGGCGGCAGCTGCCACCGCTGGATGCTGCATTTGCTGTTGCATAACACCCGCCGGTGCAGTATAATACACCTGTCTCCCTACACTGTCATACCCAACTTGTGTATATGTTGGCTCTGGCGGCGCGTGTGGCCGCACCATCCCCATATTTTCCGTCGTGTAAGGTCCTCCCATCTTCTGCTGTTGAATTGTTGGTTGTGGTGGAACTCCGCCGTACACCGGCTGTTCCCGATAAACCTCCGGCATCACGCGCTGCATGCCGTAATAAGCCTGACCACCCATTTGGTTGGTCACCGGTCGCATAGCCGGAGTTTGATAAACTCCGGCGGGCGTTTGAACTATATATACAGGCTGTTGTTCAGTTTGCACTGCTGATGCAGGGTATGGTCCAGTAGTCATATGACGTTCCTGCCAAAAACTGGCTGAATTCGTCACCGGCACCGCTGTCTGTTGCTGCGGCGGAGCTTTTTGCTGATAGTATTCACCGGGATACACTCTCGGAATAGATTCCTCAATCTTCCTGTTATACATAGCTTGTTCTTGATTAGAAATGTGCTGCTGCAGCCTCTGCATTTCATGAATCTGTCTCTGATAATCCGCCGGCGAGATAACATTCTCTCCGATGATATGCCGGTCTTCCGATCCAGCATCGGAACCAGTAAAATCCTTAACAAAAACCTCCGGCACCGGCGGTGGTGGAGTTGGGTCTTGTAGCTTCACCGGTGGAGGTTGTTGTTGTTGTTGAACTTGCCCTTTATCCAACCCAAACAGAAAATCCGGATTATTCGCCGGCGCCGGCGCCGACGAAACAGCCGTCGGTGAATTCACATCCAAATTCTGCAACTGAACAGAATTCAAAGCATCAACAAACCACTGACTCTCAGTTTTGGAGTCAGTAGAACCAAAAGTACTGGTGGCCGGAGTACTCAACGGGAATAAAAACAACCGGAGCCTCGCCGGTTTAGCAGGACCCCTATAAAGACGATCATATTCAAGCATCATATGCTCTAAATCTTCATCATTAGTTACTGAAATCAAAGCATCAAGGTCTTCACCAGGTAATTGATACTTAAAGCAAACATCACAATCAGAAATCGACGAAAGCTTAGCAACAAGATTCGAAAATCTGATATTCCGATCAACAGAGAGAATTTTAGTTTCACCGGCGACATAAGCGAGCTGATTATCATGGGGTCTCGGTAGTATTTTACCACCATAACTGCACATGAATTTGACCTTGTAATTTGAATTTGAATTTGAAGAAGGTGGTTGATCATCCCATGAAGCGTTTTCGCAGTCGATTTCACGGGAACGTGGGGATGAATTAACAGAATCTGGGTATGAAGAATAAGAGTAGTTCTCCATGGATTGATTATTTTTGAGAATTTGAGGTTTTTCTTTGGTAGTGTTACAAAGAAATGGAGGAATTTAGAGAAGCCATGGGAAGTTGAAGAAGCAGAGTATTAAGGTAGAAAAACAGGGCAGGCAGAGAAATAAGAGAGGCTGGATTTTATTTTACTCAGTTGAAGAGTTCAGGTGGGTCCACGTGGTATTAGTATTTGTTGGAAAAAGAAGGTAGCCGTGGTCCGGTCTCGTGGCATTGATATCTTCGACTTAAAAGAAAATTTAAAGAATTAATTTTAAAATACAGTAAAAAAATTTATGTGTTAACAAATAGAGTCGTAATATATATTAGGTAGACGAAGATTTTATAAATAAACGTGCTTAGATATCTTGTGTAGTAGCATGACCTCGATATTTTTGTTTTGAAAGAAAGTTTTTATAGAAGTCAATTTAAAATATATTAAAAAAATTAATATGTTAACGAATCAAGTTATTATATATGTCAAGTGGACGAAGATTTTATGAACAAATACGCCTAGAAGCAATTCTTTGGCCTAAGCAATGTGTAGATATTTTTTGCTAATCATTGGGTAATAATTCAATAAGATATTCATACTCTTAATAGTTCACATATGAAACTCATTTATGTGGAATACTTTAAGGTCTGTTTGGAAAGTCACTTGGTAATTGAAATTGGTGTAATTACTAGGGTAGTAATTACCAGCCTAGTAATTACACTGTCTAGTAATTACACTGATCTGTTTGGTTGCCACAGTGTAATTACACTGTAATTACACATGTCCTGTTTGGAATAGTGTAATTACACATGTTCTGTTTGGATGCACAATTACAATCATAAAATTATAGTAAATTTTAAAAATAAAAATTAATTATTTAAAATTTATACTAGACAAATAAGAAACTTTATAAATGACATTAAATTAAATATTTAAGATATATATTATTTTTTGAAAATATATTAATTGATAAACATATTTTCTGTAAGTAATTTATGAAAAAATAATTGATTTATATTTTTTCAAATTAATATATTTCAATTGAATTGATCATAACAACTAAAAGTATGAAGTTTCTACGAACATCGTGAAATGCATGTTTGATAAAAAGAATAATATATAAATAAAATTTCACAAATTATTAAATGTTTGACAAAAATATAATCTATCAAGTCTAATTAAAAATCACGTGCAATGTAAATTCAATATTACTAAAACAAATGAAACTGAAAATATAACATAGGTTATAAATTCAAAACAAAAAATTTAACATAATACTCTTATAACAAATTTCAACATAGCAATAAATATGATTTATTTTTATTTTTTCTTAATAAAGAAAATGTAAGTCTATAACCTTACTTGACAATACATTCTATTTTAATTTAAAAATTAGAATACTAATAAAATTATGCTAATGAGAAAATAAGCATGGCATAAAGAAAAAGATAATACAAGAAAATTACATAGAATCACGTAAAGTAAGGTTGAGAACAAGAAGAAAATGAATATAATAATATTAAATATAAAATAAACTTTTGCAAATTTTTTAGAATAGTAAAAATAAAAAAAGAACTTAAAATAATAGAAGTAAAAAAAATAAAAACAAAAAAATAAAATAGAAATAAAAAAAAGAAATAAAAAAGTAATCAGGTGGTAATTACACCATGTAATTACCAGCAATTCACAGCCTCTACCTGTGAATTGTAGAGTGTAATCACCCCCTGCCAATTACACCAATTACCTGCTGACCAAGTAATTACATGTCCTTCCAAACATGACAAGACAGTGTAATTACACCAATTACACCAAATCCAATTACCAGGGTGTCCTTCCAAACAAGCCCTAAGTATATTTCTGATTGGGCGTGGACTGGAAAAAGTAGCAGCTAAAGGAAAGCTAAAAGGTATTGGCGAAGAAGTAATGGAGGATCTGATCTAGATTGAAAAAAGGGAAAGCTAAGCTAGCTAACGAAAGGGTTGGGATTCGCCTCGCCCTAGTACACCAACCAGGAAGAAAGATTTTACCCTTTAACTTAATAATAATACATTCAAATATAATTGTAGTGGAGTATGAGAATGACAAAATATACACATTTTATTATTATTTATGTAAAATAGAAAGATTGTTTATGATAGTAATATTTTATTAAGGAATTTTTTTGTACTTCTTTCAAATTTATTTATTTAAAAATAAAAAATAAAAAATAGGAGTGACAGCAAGTTGCACCATGCAAGACTATACAAGTTTGTTAAGGAAAGCAAAAAGGATTTTTGGCCAAACATGCCATTAATAACTCAATCGATTAACTATATAAAACACTTGCTTTGTTTGGGAGGATCAATTTCTAACCCTTTAATTTGTGAGTATCTTTTTATGTTTTCAATTTGTTTATCTTATTTATTTAAAAGTCTTTCTCTTCTTCATTTTTTATAATTTTTTAATTTTAACTTTTTAAATAACATATTTAAGACCATAAAATTAAAAAAATATTTTAATATATTCTTCGTATTTTTATAAAATCTTTTTAATTTTTTTTTTAAAATTTTTGTGTCAGATCAATCTCAGACAAATCAATTGAAATACAAAAAGCAATAGATTTAAAGAAATGGTACTATTAGATCTAACTTGAGCCTTCGACTTTTTAAGTTTTTGGAATTAAATTTTCGTTAGTACAATCACGAGGTGTTATTATTCAATCTAGACAAATAGTGGAATTAACCTAACATATAATTTTTTTAGCCTAACATATGCATTATTAGATTCGATTCCTTTTGTTTTCAAAGTTATCTACTTTAATAACCGTCATGCTACACTAAGAATCATTAAAGAAATATATCACAAAATTACTAATTCAAAGTTAGTCTAAGATACTCCATATTTATAACGTTACATTTAAGACAATTTTTTTTTTTGGAGTTTTCGAAAATTTTAATTAACTAAAAAGAATTAAATTGTAATTAATCTATGGTGGATTTTAGTAGGGTCATAGAGAAAACTAAAGTAATAGACAAATTGGAGCAAATGCAGCAGCAAATAAAAGGGACACTTGTCTTTTAATCTCTGGATATAATTTGATTATTTTCTTATTGATTGGATTTATACAAAGATAATTTATTTATCCTTGCAATAATAATTAATAATACTATAGAAAATAGAGGTTAGATACCAACAACAACGAAATACAACTAATTTCGTGTAATTTTACAGGTGAGTCTGAGGAGGATAAGATATATGTAATCTTATTTTTATTGAGATAAGAAAATTATTTTTGATTGACATTTGATAATTTTTATACTTTATTTAAATGTGAAGTTGATAATATGAGCAAGTTCAAGCAGAGTTAGATAATTTGGAAAATTCGGTAATGGATGATGATGATGATGGTGCCATATTGGATACACTATGCATTGTATTTTTCGTTTTCATGGTGGGACCTCATTGTGACTTATCAAAATGTTTCAATTGTGAGACTAATTATGAAGATGTTTCTTCCCCTTTTCTTTTTTTTATGACTAATTGGGTTAGGTTACAATTTTATTTTATTTTTTTATTAAAGAGGGTTAATATTATATATACATGTATATCCTTAATCAGGTACAGACATAGTAGATAGAAACGCGTTGCTACCATAGTTAGAAATTATAGCAAGATGATCAGAACGGGCTAACTTATTACAAGTAGCTAGTGTTATTATTTTACGCGTTGACAAATCCTTTTTATCGTCTTGTGATACTTTTTTTTAACGTAGTTTGGAGGGTTGTACAAAACTTGGGGTTGTCTGCTTCTTGTTAGTACAAATTTTTAAATATTAAAGCAGTTGGAAATTGGAAAAAAAGATTCAAAATATTCAAGGATAATGATGAGTACATTGAATTTGTTAATAAGGTTGAGACTAGACCTTATAAATTGGGAATTAATCAATTTACTGATTTGACAAATGAAAAATTCAGAGCTAGTCACAATGGATACAAAATGTTTCCTCATAAACAATCGTCAAAAATCACAACATTCAAGTACGAGAATCCTCTTTATTAAAAGCAGTTGCAAATCAACCTGTATCCAGGGCCGTATTTAGAAGGGGTACCGTGGGTTCACGTGAACCCATGCTCTCCTCTCTATATTATATATAATAGTGTTATATTTTTAAAAAATATTTAAATATAGATGTGTGAACCCACGTTTAAAATATCATATAATAATACAATAATGATTGAGTGCACCTCTCCCCAAGTGGCTATCGATTATACTTTTGATGTTTCAACTAATTTTTCTTTTGTTTTTTTTCCTTTAATCTTTCAAAATTTTCAAGTGCCTTACATTGGAAGGTCCTAAAAAACTTTGCACTAAATGATTTTTATATAATTAAATCAAATGTGTATATTAAAATTTAAAACTAATAGTATTATTATATTTTGAACCTATAATTTTTAAAATTTAATGGTTCATATTAAGAACCTAAAAGTCAAACTTATCAAATTTATATTTAAGATGCATTTTTTTGTATTCGTGCACCCATCTTGACGAATTCCTGGATACGCCTCTGCCTGTATCCGTTGCAATTGATGCTAGTGGTTCAAATTTTCAATTCTACTTTTACTGCAAAATGTGGAACTAAATTAGATCACGATATTACTACAAGGGGGTGATTTATCATATGGCCAACAACTAATAGTTATTATCATAAAAATTACGTTTTTTCTTGATTTCAATGTTTTTCAACAAAGAAAGGGACTTCCCTCTTTGCGTTGCTTTCTATTTAATTTATTTATGCAAGTTGGATGATTTGAATTGATTAGTATCAAAATGATGTCTTTATCAACGTCACTTGATCGATGAAATAATGCACCTTCAATTGCAATGAGTTTATAGGCGGACCTTAATATTATATTTTTAAAAAAGATCAAAAGGGATGTCAATTTGATTTATAATCTATGATATGTCTGATGCTTTAAGAGTTGGTTAACTAACACAACTAAGAATTGAACCTTGCTTAATTGCGTCCACATCAATCAAGTCCCCAAGAACATTTTATTTATATATTTGTGTGTAGTATATGCCTAGAAGATACACCATATTGAGGTACTTAATTAATTAGATACCTCCGGAATCAACTAGCCCGGAAAATAGGGATGGAAATGGATCGGGGCGGATGCGGGGCGGGATGAGTTTAAGGCTATGCGGGATGGTGCGGGTTTATTATGTTGGGTGGGGAGGGATGTGGGGCGGGTTGAAATGGGTTTTTTAGAAACTAATGTGGGATGGGGTGGGTTGCAAGTTTGCAACTTTTTTCGGGTTCAAACTTAATTTTAACTTTTTACATGTTATAAGAGTGATAGAACATTATCTATTAAGATATTTCTTTGAAGTTTCCAAGATATTCAATATAGTAAATGAAAATGGTTCAATCAAGGCTAATACAATTTCTTACATGCTTCCCAATTGACCTTTAAAAAATAAAATTTTAAGTCACTATCTATTAAATTAATATAACTTGATGAAAATATCAATTTATTTCTATGAATTTTATTTTTAGTATCAAACTTACCTACAAAAAGAAAATATTAAACAATTTATGCAGGGCGAATTTAAACTGGGCGGGTTAAAAATGAAAAAAAATGATTATGCAGGGAGAAGCGGGGCGGCTTAAAATTTTTGCGGGTTAAGCTCAACCCACCCCACCTTCGTTCCGCACCATCCCATTGCCATCCCTACCAGAAACTAGATGATGCTTAAGAGCACGACCTACACCAGGCCATTGGGCAAGTGACGAGCCCCGATGAGTAGGAAGGCATGATAGTCATAGTAAAAATTTGGGCGTAAGATTTCGGATAGTAGCAAATATTCAAATGAGAGTTGCACATTAAGCTAATTTCTCGCAAAGAAACAAGCTAGTTGATTGACTTGATAGATTTATTTTTCGTTTTTTGTTTGTGTATGATATAGGGGTCAAGGATTAGGAAATTATAAAAAAGGGGTTTGATTAAATTCGAATGTTTAGAATTTTCAACATTAAAATGATGAGCATCCTGAGCCACTTATTTTGTTTGCAAGTAGACAAATCTTCATCTAAAGATTAGACAGGAAAACGTACCAATGATATTATTGCTTTCAAGAAAGGGATGACTAACTTTCATTAAGATATAGTTGATTCCATATTTTCAATTAGTTGAATGAGAATATTATACGCAATCTTACCTTGCATGTACTACAGAGATTTTAAACAATTATTTTGAAAAGACTGATAAAATTCACATTGTTAACTAACATACAAAGGAATAGTTTTACATTGTTTCCGTCTGGAATGACTATAGTATGAAGGTTAAAAATGCAAAGAGTAAACGTACTAGATGAATCATAAAATGGACAGAGTACAAACCTCCACCAGACGGCAGCTGGAAACATAACTACCTGAAAGTCCGAAACCCCGGTAGTAATCAATCGTAAAAACATACTTATATTGTATGTGTATGAAATGTGATTCGGACAAATAATTGCTGCTAATTGTAAGGCATCGAAGCAGTTGCTTGTACCTTCAGACAACGAAATTTGCCTCGGTATACTTTCTTCAAGAATCTGTTAAAATTCGGAGTCAACCACAAAGTGCTCCAAATGAGATGATCTAAAACATAACTTTGAAAGAATCGTAAATGCAACCCAAACTCGAACATTTTTTATTGCCACTGCTTGGAATATCATCAGTTTGGCAATCCATCTGGAGTAGTACATGTAACGTCACTTGGCGCATCTTCTCCACTTGGATTTTTTCCTGGATAATCAGTTGCTGAAGAATCCGACCCTACCATGCTGCACGGTAGCAAATTCAGCAGCAATCAAAATATATGGTCATAGATTCGTTCAATAGGTTTTAGGGACACAAACCTTCTGTCAACAAGAACCATGGTTCGAAGTTCGCAGTTCTGAAATCTGCAAATGATATGAGAACAAAAAAAAGATTAAAGTGGTCACCACCTTTCAGTATAGTAATTCATCACAAGGAAAATGCTGAAACAATGTACTGTATCTATAAATGGAGAGGGTCAACTGCACACATAATTTTAACTGTCTGATCAAAATCTGAAATGACGGTTGAAACTTGAGCTATTATAAGGAAAATCAAAATCCCAGATGAAAAAATAGACACATCTTTTCACTTTTCTATTGAGCCAGATGAAACTCGAGTTATTTCAGAGAAAATCAGAAACCCCAAAGAAATATATTCATGTTTGTATTCTACTTCTCTTTACACATCCAAGAAAGAAAGTCACAGAAAAGGGTTAAGTGGGAGGAAATGATGCTGATCCATATAAATCTACAGGAAGGAAATGAAGATAACTGCGATAGTCAATAAGACAAAATTGACTAACAACCACATTCAATGACTTGCTACATGTCCTTGCGAGACAGAGGCATCAAATAGTAGAAAGATGGTCCTTTTATATCTGGATGCATAAGGCAGACCAGAGAGATAATCGTGAAGTCAAGTTCAGTTCTTATATGTACTTCCCTATATTTGTCATCTGTAGGCAATAGTAGTTTAGAGTTCCATCAGGCATCTATCATGTATTTGGGTTATTTGATGTTAGTTCAACAGTTGGAGTTAGAATGTGATCAAACCAATTTCCAGCATATTGGTGCACCATCGAGTTGAGAACTTACCGCCTACATATCTCACTCTTCACATCTGGATGACAATCATCACCAAATTTAGCGAGTGTATGAGTCAATAATCCACTATGTGTAACAATTGCAATCTCCTTCTCCTTTCGTGTCCACAACCTGTAGGTATCACAATAAATTAGTTAGGGGGATAATATGATGGCAAACAAGACATTGGAATCTGTTTCAGGAACCTTGATTTAACAGTAACACTTCTTGTAGATCAATTTTCCTAAAGCCTTACTCGAGAGAAAATTACTGTTATCTTATTCAAGAGAAACTCATTGATACTGGCGTAACCTATCAAACTATATGACATCAAGAAGCCAAAGAAAGGAGTTAACAGAGAAGTGAGCAACCAATAAATTCAAAGCAAGCTTGACCAGCATCAATAACTGGTTACAGAAAACCCTCTCAACTTTAACTGACCTAGGCATGATGTTACTGAATGTTGACAGCATTAGTGAAACTACTCCCAGGTAGTTGAATTACTGGACATACTGACTCCCTCTCTTCATTTTCTTGTTCACTTACATTTGTGATAAAACTCAAACATGGACACAAACATCTGAAGATCATTAGATCGATTTTGCATTCTTTCTGATACATCAGCACTTACCACTTGAAGAACTCTATTCCTCTGGAAGCAACATCTTCAATTTTCTCTCTAACATCAGCCTCCCAGAGAACATCATCATCAGATTCAATCTGGGAAAATCAAGGTGAACCTTGTTCAATGAGAAAACTCTCAAGTATGTTCCAGCAGGCAAATCATACCAAAAAACTAAAGCTAGCCTAAGTATTTTCCAATTTAATAGAACCAAAGTACTTGCCAAGGAAAAGTCAACTGCAGGAAATAGAGGCCTGTATTCGCTAATGCTTCTCCTCTTATCACACCAGTGAACTCCCTGCATTTCGCAACACATAAAACAAATAAACTTAGTGTATGCTAACATTAGAAAAGTGAGTTTCTACTATTCTTTTATAATAACCTCCGTTCGTCCCAATAATACCGAGCCTTAGCTTTTTGGTCCATCCCCATAAGAGCTGACCTCTTCCTTAAATGGAAAAGATTTCCCACTTTAACAATTCAAACTAATATAAGAAAATCACTTTGATCATTCTAAACTTTAGCTGACATCTTACCAACAAACTATTACACTTATAATCAAATTTCAAACCAGTAGTTAAAAGGCTTTCCACCTAATAGTATAACATTCTCCTCAAAATTCAGGCCAAATGGAACAGAGGTCAATGACTAAGTGGAACATAAGAGAAACAAGCCATTAGTTGTTGAAAGTAACCCAAGAGAATGACCATGTCACATCCTCACCAAATGCCAATCCATGTACCAATGGGCATTCACTTATTTCGCATCAATTACTTACTGGATAGACTTCAGGGAGTTCCTTTTCTGTACTTTAGTCATCACAAAACTAAGGGGTAAGCATGAATGAAATATGATTAACATATTAATCTGACTATTAACATCGTTGTTGAGTACACAAAATATTCTTCAATCCTGTTCTACTTAAGCAGGGACTTGTGCATCCTAACAAAGTTCTGGAGTATATACCAAATGAAAAGGATCACAAACATCAATGTGAGCAAAAGAAAAGAAGAAGATAAGTTGTCAACTGATGATACCAAGCTTATCAAGATGCTTTACAAGGAACTACACCCCTAAAAGAAAAGGCAGCACCAAGTCAATACAAGTTTTAAGTAACAATTAGCAAGACACCACAGAGGATTCTCACCCCAAGAGATAGCACAAAAGCTTCAAGTTGTTAAAATTATTTCACATAATTGATGTGCATTATTACAGATGAATTAACACTATGACAAAACTGCATAAAATTTTCCAAAATGCACAACAGAAACACGAGTTTTATCAATTCTTGGTGAAGCCTTTTATAAGAAAAGGCTTTCTAAACAATTTGGTATTTCTAGTCTCTAGACATATCAGATTTTTGTCAAGACCAAAGAACAGCATAAATACAGTCATTCTGCATCCCAAACTCCTGTACCTCCCAAAGAAACATTGGCATGCTAAAGAAAGAAAATAGAAGCAAAGGAGTTACTTTTTCCTGCCAATAAATGGTACTCCTGTTTGCAATCTCTAGGCACCAAAACAAAATTTTCAGATCTCGAAGAAAAAAGATTACATCCAAGATTACAAACAGTGTATGCAAAACTAAAAGAGAGAGACCAAAAAATAAATCAGGTCTTGACAAAGAGGAAGTACACAAACATAAATCAACATGAGAGAAGGAAAACAATCATGGAAGGGAGGTAAATTTTAGGAGGAAACACTCGTGAAATAATTAGATTCATTCATCTGCATGAAACAAAAGATAGAGGAAACAAATATAAAGACAGGAAAAGGATAAAGAAGATTGATAGTCTTATGTGAGGTAATTTTAGGATGACATTACCAAGTGTTCACGACAACCCTCCACTGCAATGAAGGGAGGGCAATTTGAACTTGAAATTGCTGGATGGTTACTGTCTCCTGCATCTGTTACCATGAGTGGAGGAACATCTATTCCATCTGTGGAATCTTCTCCACCAAAAACTCCAACGGCTGTTTGCATACACCTACAATGCAAGACCACCAAAGTTGTAGGTTCCAAAATAAATAATTGCAGCTATCAAATCCAGAATAGATAGGGAAAGCATGATCTACGTAGTCACACACATGCAGACCTCTTAAAATAAAAGGACCTGCTACCTTCGACAGTGCTGAAGAACCCCAACTACTCCGTCTCACAGAAATGTGATCACTTAAAGCTAGCTCATGAAGGGAGGACTTCTCATGTAAGCCAAATAACCCAGTGTAAAGATATGGTACATGGGCCTAATTGAACCCTAAAAGTTAGCTCATGAAGGGAGAACTGCCTAATTCCATATAAGCAGAACACCAATCCATTCCCCAACCAATATGGGACTCTAACCCACTCTAACACCCCCCCCCCCCCCCCTCATGCTCAGGTCCAACTGCAGCGTGGACCGAAATATGAACTTGACCCTAATACTAAGTAAAAATATGACGCCTGGGCCTAATCCAACCCCAAAAGTTAGCTCATGAAGGAAGGATTGCCCAAGTCCATATAAGCAGACCATTGGTCTATTACCCAACCAATGTGGACTCTAACCCACTCTAATACCGACAAACAACCAAGCTTTGGTCTCACTAAGCTCAAGACATATGATATCATTATGTTAAGATCAATAAAAGAATGATTATTCAAGAAATTCAGTGCTTCTTTAAACATCCATCACCAGAGCCATTTAAAAAGCATAAGATTGTGCACATGTTCCACAAAAGGAGATGAAACTTTCATAATAAATGAGAAGAAAAACAAAGATGTCACAGACAATCGATACCAAGATATAAAACATAGTGTGTACCTCAATAGAGGAGAAGTTATAACTAGTTCCACCTTCTTAGAAATTCCTGATGTTTGAACATGTTTCCGTAGATTGTCTACCTGAAACATTACCAAATGAGATTTTCGAAACCACAAAATCTAAGTTCTGTAATGGCAGAAAAAATGTTAAAAGTGACTGGTATTATTCTTATGCATGAAGATAATCAATTAGATCATTGCAGTCAGACTCTATGGATAACACTTCTAAGATAAAAATTCATAAGCTAACATGAAAGACAAATACTACTAGACAGTTTCTGTTAGCAATTGGACATAAAGGTAGAGCCATGTCTAACTACTTATCACCTGCTGCCATCCAAGAGGAGTAAGGTGTGCATCGAAAAGGTGTTGAGATAGGTAGGCACTGTGGTCCTTTTCTCCTTCCACATTGTGAATCCCCTGAGCATGCCTCACCTACATATTAGAGTCAATATAGTCCAAAACTATTATCAGAAAGCAAGTTATATAACCAAAAATCTTAACTCGGAAGGATCAAAATGATTCTTTGACTATTTTTACAGCAAATTTGCACAATTAGCTAAGGCAGGAAAGACCAGTGACAAACCAGGTGTATAGTTTTGCAACGGTGTAAAGGATACACACTTTGACCTCCAGAGACGTCCATACCTGCATGTTCAAGCATGATCGACTATTACTAATATTGCAATAGCACACACTAAGACCGAGTGATAAAAATAACTACCAAAAGAACAACATCTACATGTTTCAGATAAATTAATATGAAGGACCTAATATCCCAAAAGAAGAGTACAGAAAGGTGTGGCATTCCTCTGTGAAGTAAAGTCTATAACTCTATATCAAATAAAAGACAGTGAAACAGGAGACAAAGGGAAGGATCAACAATTTCCCCAAATAATGATAAGATTTCAGAGTGATATATGTGATAATGTGAAAGCAAGCATTTCTAAAGCAACACTGCTATTCTGTTAATCCAAAGCAAAAGAACATATCATAAGGAACCACAAGTAAACTTTACAAATCTCAAAAATGAGACATAAATAGTAACCACCACTTCGTGAGATGAAAGAGAAATGGCTGTAGCAACTTAAATTTTCTCTGCACTCTTTTGCCAATATGAAACATCGGCAACATATAGAGGAGTATTTGATGTATGCTATTTCTTTTTGAATTGTTTTCCTATGAGGAGAACAGACTGTCAAACCCGGTTCATGGAACAAATCATATACAACTTATGCCATGAAATTCATTTGCAACATATGAGTATATAACAGTCATGACGCAAGTAGCGGGTACAAAATCTTACTTTTACTCATTCACGTAGCTGAGGCATATGAGCCATTAAGAGACTTGTTCTAGATCATTAATACATTTATGTAAGGCAATGGAAGTGTCCAATTATTCTTGGACGGAATCTTTTCATCCTCCAAAATTAATACAGTAATATTTTATCAAAATACAACAAGTTTGACTTTTTTCTTTCCTCACCTGAAGGCCTATAAGTTGCTTTTACACTGCACGGAATATGATGAAACTGCATTTAGTCACTACAAGATAAAGAAGTTACTAGTTGGGGCAAGTTGAAGTAATCATGGACCAGGATTAATGCAAACCTAAAACAAGGGTATCAATTCAAACAGTATAAAAGTCAAGGTAAACATGTAATTCTCATGAATCAACAGAAGCCACTGACACTGTATTAACAAAGGGACCAATTTTAAGGATTACTACATAAGTTACAAGCAAGAAATAATAATGAAGAAATGACTGAGCCTTCCGAATGAGAAAGAAGAAAAGTAGTCAGCCAAACTAGTCGGGATATTTCATTTAGACACTCGAACTAAGTCATGTTCCAATTGAATTCCTCAACTCCCAATAAAGGAGTTCCAATTAGACACTTTCGATTCAAATTTTGAATTTTTTTGCGCGCTTTCATCCATTTATTAAATAATTAAGTGAATCATATAAAATACGTCATCTTCTTTAATTATACACATCAACTTCACGTATAAAATGTCATAGATTTTACGGCTTAGTGAAGGGAATATGTATAATTAACGGAAATGACATATTTTATGTGGTTAACTTAACTAACTAATCGACAAATGAGATCACATGTAAAAAAAAAAAAAAATTAAACTAAAAAAGTGTCATAGTTGAAACACTTTATTAGGAGTTGGAAGTGTTCAACTAAAAACATGATTTAGATCAAGTGTCTAAATGAAATATTCTAACAAGTTTAAGTAGTTGGTTATGTATTAAGCCTAAGTTTAATTGGAACGAACCTTTCCATTATGAAACTACAAGCCACAAAAAAAAAGCTCAAATGTGTGATCTCAAAAAGTGCAGATATAGATAACAAAGACGTCGAAATGGAATCAGAGCAGCTTTTCTATCAAACAGTCAAAAGGCAAAAACGCTATATTTTCAATTTTTTTTAAAAACGCACTTTTTTTTTAACAATCAAATGATAAATACATTCCGGAGATACGACTTTTGTTTTCTTTTATAACTTCCTAGATACTGATCTATTCATCGGCTTTTTGACATCAAAAACACAAAATATTCAAACTGAGAAAAACAATTTTAAACTTTAGCAATTGAGCTAAAAAAAAACAACAAATGTGAGTTTATTCAAAGAGTTGATAACCAGAATACTGTAGTTCTCAAAACTCGATCTCAAAAAAGTTGTCAGAAAACATCGAAAATGCAAACAGAAAACAAATAATCACAACAACATCGCATTTTATTATGCAATAGTAATAGCCAGAGACGATTTTTTCAGAATTCAAACAAAAAAAATCTCATCTAACAACATATATGAAAAATTAACAGAAAATAAGAGGTATAGTTTGCTCCGGTGAGATCAAATCAACAATATAACTGTAAATCAGAGGAAGAAAGAGATAATAAATTTACCGGAGGGACGATGAAGATAAACGGAGAACGGAAGAGATGAAAGATGAGGTCACGTGAGAAAAATGGAGTCCAATTAAATGGGTGCCTGTAAGAAAATCCCTCAACCTTTATTTAACGAATTACGTTGCTGATTGACCCGCTTCTACGGACGGTTTGACGATATTGGACGGTGATTTAATAACCCCATTTTCTACGCTACGTAATCACATAAACTTAGGAATTGATCGGTAGACTGTATAAGAATAATATTAAATATAAAAAAAAATCTGTATTTATATTAATAAAGAGAGGGTTTGAAAATATTACTCTGTTTCAAATAAGATTATAAGATTAAAGGATATTTTTATATATTTGTCAAGTCAAATTTGGTCTTTCTTAGCTTTTTCAAACGGATGGAGTACTATTTTTGATCCAGTGAATTGTTGAGACATTTTTGATAATATAAAATAAGTGAATTTATCAAATTCAAGAGAATTTGTTGAGATTTTTTTTTCTTCATATTAACTGTTCTTTTACATGAGTTTTAACTACTTTATATTTTTTAGGGGAGTAATTAATATATAAAAAAAAAAATTAACTGACATTTGTGTTCTCTAACATTGAATGTGCACAAGTAGACATTTAAACTTATATAAAATTGAACAAGTTGACACGTTTGTCCTATGTGGCATAATACACATAGGACGTCATGTAGAACTGTAAATTGACATGTAAAATGTGTGTGACTACTAATTCAATTATATATAAGTTAAAGTGTTTACTTATACACACTCAAAATTAAAGAGTATAAGTATCAACTGAGGTCGAGATAAAGAGCATTTTTATGTATTACGCATTTGAAAATAGTAAAAAAGACAACAATAGAAGTAGCATCTAATTTTTGTTATTAAATATATTTTTTTTCTTAAAAGATATATATCATATTCTAACAATTCAATTAATATGAATTAGAAAAAAAAGTATATTATATGTCGTTAGTCATATAAGTACTTCAAAAGGCATTTAAAATGGTCTTAAGATTGATTACTCCATTGAAAAATTTGGATGAACTCAATTTCACTAGTTACCGAGATCAAAATCCAGAAATTTTGTCATTGGATAAAAACATAATCGTGCACAATATTTAGTTATTTACATTCAATATAACTTATCATGATTGAATGATTTACAAAGAGAAAATATATGTTAATTAAATTATAATTATGTAAAATAACTCTATATTCAAATGCCTAGTAGTATATATTGTCTAGACCTCCTAAAAACTATTAAAAGGTCTAAATGTTGGTTACTAATGTCAAATAACATAAAAAGATTATTTTCTACTCAATACACGCATTTGTTATGAAGTAAGAATAGAAATAATGAATTTTTTTAATGAATAAAATATAATATTTAGAATAATAAAATTTGGCTCAAATTTTTTAAAAGTTTATATAATGATATTGAAATTTGTTGAGTTGATACTATGATATTAAAATAGTACTAGAGTGCTTGAAATTTAAAGAATACAACAAAAAAACAAATTTGATTATTTAATAAATACATAACAATAGATTTTGCATAATGCAAAAGGTTTCACCGTTTGATAACTTTAAAATATTCTACAATGAGAGAATAAAAAAAAAGTAAATACAAATAGGGAAACGTTCGCATATAGCCACTCAAAAAGAGCTTAATTATGTTCCATAGTTATAGTTTGTTAATTACTGCATGTTATAGGGAGAAGAGTGGCGAGCGAGATTGGGACAGGGAGGAGAGAGGCGAGCGAGAGAGTGGGAGGGGGGAGAGAGGCGAGGGAGACAAGGCAATAATTTGTATAATTCGCGGATACGTTTGTACAGTTCACGTGTTTTTGTATAATTGAGTAATACAAAGTCTGAAATTATACAAATATGATAAAATTTGAAATAACGAATTGATACAAACATAAATATATGAACTTTAAACAACTATACAAATTATATTATACAAATTACATTATATAAATTATACTATACAAAATCCAAAAACTACATGTTTATACAAACTTTAAAAAGTAATAAAAAAAAAGGTTGAATGTATATGGTGATAAAACTGAAAAATCAAAGGAAATCATTGACATATACAAATACAAATCAAACAAAAAATTGTTAATTGCGAATATACAAATATAACAAATTATACAAATATAATTAATTATACAAATTCGAAATCAGTGCACGTAATTAATGGTGACGATACCGAAAAAGATTTGATATTTGTACTGTGCTTCTTGGTTACTCAGAGAATCAGTCAGAGAGTGAAACGAACAATGTGGTAGACGTGTGCTATTCGGATGCTATTTGAGTGGCTGCTCCGTTCCCTGTTATCAACTCCATCACGTCTTTTCTATTATACTTCTTTTTTCTGACTTTCACAATGGGCCACCATCTACTTTTAGGTCGATCCAAAACTTTCCTTTGTTTTTTCGAACTTTGGAATAAGTTTCTTGTAATTTATAATATTTGGATAATTAATTATTGGTTAAATTGACCCTTGATTAAAGAAAAAATATATATAGAGAGAGAATATTAAACCAAGGCGATGTACAAATCTCGAGATGTGGCATGTGCAACATAGATTGATAACACAAGCAGAGCTGCAAAAAAAAAATTAAAAAAATCCTTTAATTGAATTTATTTTATTTTTTTTACACTCCCTAGGAGCTCCATCCCTTTTACTTTTTTTGGTGACTCGAACTCGCAATCTTCAGGTTAGAAGTGAGGGGTGCTTACCATCCGAACAACTCCCTCCCGTCTAATTGAATTATGTCAATGCCATTTCACTAGTTAAAATAAACTTAGATTTGTCAGGCTAGTTTGTTTGTAGCTAACGAAAATCTTTAGCTAATTTATTGCTAAGTAGGAATAGTGTTGTTGAGTTGCTTGTAGGCTGTAGCTAATGAAAAATTATTGGTAATTCGGTCGCTCAATAGGGTTAGCGGCGGAATTTGTTGTTTAGTTCAAAAACATTTTTCCTTAATAAAATTTCAAACAACTGCTCATATAAATTACATCTAATTCAAATAAGTAAGTTTTAGGTTTAGCAAACATAAAAATCATATTTGTATGCTATAACTATAGTTGTATAATTGCGCTAAAGTTTGCTATGACTATTATTCTGTATATTTCGATATACATATACATAAAAATCTGTATTTGTATATTTCGGTATACAAACTAAAACATAGTAATTGTATATAAACAAAATTACTACATATATATACAACACATGTATATCGAATGGGTCTATTTGTATATTTCGGTATACAAATGGGACCTGCAATTAATTTTTATACAACACATATGTATACCGAATGGGTCTAGTCGTATATTTCAGTATACAATTGGGTCCTGCAATTAATTTTTATACAACACATATGTATACCGAATGAGTCTATTTGTATATTTCGGTATACAAATGGGATGACAAAAAACATGAAATGTTTGCTGCGAATTACAAATAAAAAGAAACTATGGCTATGATATTTAATTTGAATTAATAATTTGTTATTTCATATAATTATTCATAAATCAACTCGATCGGCTTGTTTCTCGGGCCTACTTACTATTCTACGCATCTCTAAATTCAAATTGGAAAGCCCACAAATGGGCCTAAATACAAAAAGTAGATTGGGAACTTCATGTATTAGAGCAAATCTCATATTTTGGGCCCAAAATATTAACCAAATGGATTTTGGATTGAAAAGTTTTGTCCACAAACTACCTAATTACACAAACATTCCTATCATATACTAATTTTCTCTATAATTGATATAATTACCTATTGTCTCACTAATTAATGATTTTACATTATATTTCAAGTCAAGTACATCTAGTAGATACATGTATTTTTGCTGTCAGTTACACTGAAATAAGTAGAGAGGTGAGCAAGATAGGTGGAAGATGAGCGAGATAGTCTATATAGATACATGTGAATCATACTAGATACATGTTTTGGTCCACTTATATATATATATACACACACATCATCTTGCCCTACAGGGAAACCAAGACAATATTTCCTATTAATCATTTGTCAAGAAGCAGCTGTAAAGAAAATCGTCTTTTGAAATCTCATTGTTGAAAATATTGAGATAATTTTTATATCCATCTTGTTATTAAAAAAATAAAAATCCTTTTGAAAAACTAACTTGCAGTCAAATGATAGCTAAGCACATTAATTATGACAAAAAATGCTAGTTTCAAATAATATGGAAGATCTTGTGACTTTCCTAAACAATTTGATTCATTTAGTTTAAATTAAAGCTCTTTTATCGAAGGCATAATGTTAGTTAGTTCAAATTAAATGATTTTAATCTAATATAAAATATAAAAATCCCTCGTCTCCAACTTAGGAGGAACTATCAACTATTCGTTTTTTGAAATTTTAATATCTAAGAATTGTTTAATTAACTAGTGAAGTCTTGTGAGAAGCCTATTTAATTAGATTTGAAGATTATTTTGTCCACTTCTAATTAAATACTGGTTTCTCAGTGAAATGTTGCTCAATCTATGTGATTAATTATTTGATAGGATTAAGGTTAGATTTCATTGCAGTGAGACTATGGAGCATACAACAACCTAATAATTAAAAGTTATAAGTTTCATGTTTGTTTTTTGAAAATATTGTTTGGTGGTTGAGCATTTGTATTTTCTAAAAATTATTAATATGTGCAAATTTCCTATTGTTCTTAGTAGACCACTTGCATAATTCTACGATAAAAAAAAGAAGAAGATAATGATAACCCTTGTTTGCCTCAAATTAACTAGGCAAGTTACACATTAACCGTTCGATAAAACAATTAATTTTGTACGAAAAACGTATATGTTATGTCTATTATATATTAGTATACAATAAATATATATATATATATATATTTATTGATTATTATTTTGATGGACGATTATTATGTCAATTTCTAGAGTACGAATTAATTGTCCATCGTTCTACGTTTTCCTCGAGAGGTATTATATATTTATATCCAGAGTGCATCTTCATAATAGAAATTAATACCAAAAACATATATTGGTATAGCCACTAAACGACCTTGAAAACAATAAGATTTTCTTGTCTACAGTCAACAACAACGAATGATCTGCAATTATTAATACTTTTATTCGTAAAATAATGTTATTTTCCAGTTATAAGAAACATAATTAACCCCCTTCAAAGTTTTTATTGTAAAAATAATAAAATCAGGATCAAATATGATATCATATCGCACGCACTAAAAAAATAGCGTAACAGGGATGATTAAATATATTTGTAATTCGACCCATATCGTTGGTGAATTCATGAAATACTAGATTTTTCTCGGGAAAATTGTATGGAATATGAAACTATTAATTCAAAATAAATGATATAACCATAGTTTCATTTAATTCTAATTCGTAGCAAACACTTTGCATTCGCCTCTCTCCCCATAAATCTCGCTCGCCACTCTCCCTCGCCTCTCTCACTTTATACAAACACAAATGTATAAATTGTGTTTTGTGTTTGTATAAAACGAGAGAAAACTGTATATACAAATACAAATACATATCTCTTCGTCCTATACACTTATAATTATACAATACAAATCTTCCCCTGCCCGGTTCTCTTTTGCCTTTCTCTTCGTCCTATACAATACACTTATAATTATACATATCTCTTTGTCCTATACAATACACTTATAATTATATATCATGTATAAAATGTAATGTATCTTACTTAACGATTAATATATCTCGCACATCAGATTAATGTATCAGCGCTTATATTATTGTATCCGTTTGAGGGATTTCTGTAATTATAAACTTTTAAGAGATAAATTGTAATCTTGCTTTAAAAGTATGTGATTTCTGTAATTTGCCCTTAAATAAATGGACATCTACCAAACAAAACAGTCCTGACGGGCGTGCCCTTCCATTATGGGCCTTACCGGGTTGGGTTTACACTTTACACTCATAGTCACATTATTAGACCCACTAAACTTATATCGTTTGTATAATTTACATAAATTTTATAGTGTTAAGAGTTAATTACATTATTTTTCTATTATTTTTCAAATTACAAGAATTTCTTAAAATTTATGGATTTCAGATATATCACTAGACTTTCAGATACATAATTGGACTTGTGGATACATCATGCACACATCCAGATACATATGGGAGGGATGTATCCGAGAGGTGAGACATGTATCAGAGAGGGGATAGGACATCCAAATACATAAGGGATAGATATATCAAAGAAGGAAGGGATGTATCCAACAGAGAGATATAGGGATGTATTAGCAAGAGGGGAATGAGTATCGGAGAGGGGATTCTTGAAAAAAAATTAAATTATAGGAAATTTTAGAGATTATGATAACCTCCTGGCCTATTATAATCAGCCTCACGTTATGCTTGATTGACAAATATGTTCATATAACGTCATCAACACATTGCACAGATTTTAATTTTTAGGTGATTAGTCAAAGATGAACTGGCAATTACAAATTCCAGTTGGGTTAGATACAAATTTAAAACAAAGAATCTTGACTACTAGGGTGATGCTAATCAAGCATTGCAACGAACAAATCCATAATACCGATTAAATAGTTAGACTCTAATTTGAATATTAATTTTACGTTTTAGCGGAACAAATTTAATTTGTGTATTGATTTATTTATAATGCCTCCAATAAGGCAAAAATTGGGATTTTGCATGTTGATCAGTGTTTTAAAAGACGTGGGTGCATGACACAAGTTTTTTTTTACCTAATATGAGGCAAGACATAAGCACTATTTTTATATTTGCTTTGTAATATTGTATAAATTAATAAGATTAACTTGGAATAAAAATAAGAATAAGAATAATTACATTAAAATGGTAAAGAAAAAAAGGACGAATTAGTAGAAAAAGTGATAATATTGTAAAAAGTATGCGCAAGACATCGACAATCTTTTCTGACAAAATATATATCCATACTAGCTATATCACAGCTCCCTCAAACTTGTCATAGTGAATATTCATATTAGATATTTTTTACTCAAATTTTGAAGAAAAAAAAAATTGTGTGTGCCACCTCTTTAAATTATATTACATAGATAATCTAATCATATAACATATGCTACCTCTTTAAATAATACATATCAGTCCTAAGTTGGAACAAGTATGATATTTTAAGGATTATTGAGGTTGATGCATATATTAAGTCAAATGTGACATATATATCTTATTTAAGTGATTAGCTTATTTACATGATAGATGCTTGAGAGCATATGTACTAAATTTTTTATAATTTGAGTCAAAAATATGTAATAAAAAATACTTTATCATGTGCTCAATCGGAACAGAAATCATAGTTTGAGTGGTTGTCAATGAATTCCACCTAAAAATATTGACACTGCCAATGTCATTTTTTAAGGCAAACCTAAAGAATAGCCATTTTCGGAATTGTAACTAAATATACCCAGAAATTCAGAAATCATTGAAAAATAGTTAGTAGTAATTTTTTTATATTTATGACATTGTCATTGTCATGTATATGACTTGTAAATATAAATTATTTTCCCCAATCAATCAAATATGTAACTCGTCCTTAGAAATTCACGTCAAGATCTTGAATTTTTTACCTTTTTAACTTTGAATCCATGATACTATATATTATGATATTTCCACATCAAAAATGGCCAAGAATTTTCAAACGCGAGTTATTTTCATTAAATTGTCCAAAAAGTACCTAACTTCTGGTTTTTACAAAAATAAAATAAAATATATATATATATGATTTTTTACTCAATATTGAAATATAAGTTAATCTAAATTTGCATTATATATATAAAACTCATCCTATCATGATTTATTTTATTATTAGAGTTGAAACAAAAAAATTTTGATTAAGAATGAGTGATCTAATATATCGTACCACTATCCAATAATATGATTGCTCCTCTTAACTCAAATCTTTGTTCTTTTGAGTTAATTCATTGCACCTCTTAATTTTTTAAAGAAAATAGGCCATGACTTTTTCAACATAGATAAAATGGGGTTATATTGTCTTTTTCAATTAGCCCATGATCTGAATAATTAATTTCAAAGCTAAAATACAAATCTCAAAACCATGGTTTATGATCCAGACATTATTGGTAACAAAAACCATTGGCCCAATTATTATTATATACTTATAATACACATATGTTGTACTATGTCTGATTTGATCTGTTTCTGCCATTCATTGATTAATCAAATGATGACACAAATGATAGGGAAAAAACATCTTTTGAGTTTCCTTTTTCTTGATTCACATTGTTTTCCTAAATTAGAATGATGAATATATACTACGTATCAACTACCAACACATGAAATAACTCTTTGAACGTTGCGATGAATTAGGAAGTATTCCTTCATATTTTGAGAATTAGATGTAAACTAGTTGAGGTTTAAAGGCAGTATTATAAACTAAAGGGGAAACCAACAATGAAAGAATTGATGTTATACACACTTGCCTTGTAAATTTTTTACACCAACAAGGACCAAGGTCAACATGACTTGTTATAACAAATTACTATATTATATCAAACTTGTCGTGAAAATGTATCTAGCTACCATTGTACTAGCTCTTTTAGATCATTGGCTACCAGAAAGACTAGAGTTAGGGAATACCAATATAGTTAGAAATCATTAAGGTACGACCTTTAGTCTATTATCCCTTCTACTTTTTGAACGATTCTAGTGAACCATAAAATATATAATCACATGGCTTCACATCTAGGGAAATGACAAAGCTGAAAAAGGAAATTACCCTTGAATTAAGATTTTCGATTGTGTTTCATGTATTTTTAGACTATCAATGCACTTCAATTAAAAATTAAACTTGTATTCCTTAGAATATTTCATTAATGATTACCTAGCTTAGAAAAGGGGGAAAGGGTAATCTGTTAGTAAAAAATATAACATTTACATGCTACAAGAGATTTGATGATTGAAAAATATATTTATACTTATTAAGTATATACATAACTTGAAATCCTAAATTGAGATTGACTCTCCCTTTGGGTTTGGGGGGAGGGGTTCAAAGAGGTTGTTTGGTAAATGATTCGAGGATAAGTTATGCAGATATTAAATTATCCGTAAGTAAGTTATGTTTGATGGTTAATTAGCAGGTAAGTTATTTATATATAAAATTAATATGACATTCAATCTGAAGTTTAGAAACTCACATAACTAATACATATATAAGTTATTGTAGGAAATTTATATATATGTATTATTTTATTAAAGAAAGAAAGAAGGTAGAATAAGTAATAAATGAATAACTAATATGTATATCGATAACTAAACCATGTATAACTACTTTATGCATAAATTCCCTTGTAATTGATTCACATATTATTAATATTGTTATCGTTATAATTCTAACCAGCAATCCAACGAGTTAGAACAATGAAAGAATCCAACATTTCAGCAAAATGCACAAATTAAAATAGGCTAAGTGTCAATCTGTGAGAAGTAATTAGAAGTGGCCATTCACAGAATTTACTATTCATATTTTATTGAGACTTTGCAGATAGAGTCAAATATGGTCTCATACAAATCTCTTCTTTTTATGCTGCTTCTGTTTAAGTTATTTTTCATCTTTTTGCACTTTTAGCCTCAATTTTTTTCTTTTGAGAAAAGACACTTGGACAAATAAAATGCATTTTTTTCTCATTTCAGGCTCAAAATTCAAGAATTTCTGAAATTAGTACAAAAAAGACGTACACTAAAGGCCAATACCAAAGATTTCACAAGAAAAAATAATTTCAATGCATCGTAGAACTGTACTAGTCTTCTCTACCGAGCATGTGTAATATTATTATTTTTTGTTTTATTTTATAGTATCAGTTATAATTATGTTAGACATTATTTTTATCGATTGTTTTGCTTAATTGTACTTAAATAAATATGATGTACTAAAAGGAATAGTATATATATGTGTTGTTAATATTATGATTTACGTGGTAAATAAATACTATATTTCTTCTTTCATAGTTTAGTTGCCTTACTTTTTCTTTTAGTTTTTCACAAAAAAAATATATCTTTCTTTATTTAATAAGTTTTCCAATTTGAGCATTCTACTTGATGAATTTAATATCACATTATTTAGAACACTATTCACATCTTTAATTTAATATCACAACATTTAAAAATCTCCTTTTATTTCTTAAGCTTCATTCTCAGTTAAACTAAGACACTTAAATTGAGACACAAAAAAGTACTAAAATTCAGTATCAATATTATTCTTATACGTTGTCTTTTTGGAATATTTTATACATACTAATCATTTAAAAGAGATTTACAGATAAAAAAAATAATTAAAATATAAGATTTATAATCTTAAAAATAAAACACGTATGTCGTTTGCTATTATAGGTAATGATAACCTAAACGTGTGAAAGTTCTTACACTGACGATCATATGCAAATTTAAAAATTTTAATTCATGAATTCTTATCTTTTTAATACAAATCAGAATTTAAGCTAAAATTATTAGATGGTGCAAATTTGTAACAATTAGTATATATGAAAGTTTTTAAAAAAAATTGGAAAATAATTTTTAAAAATTGGATGGGATGAGATGAAAGTCGTCCAGTCAATTAATTAAGTAGTTAGGTAAGTGTTTGTCATAAAAGGGCAACGTGACAGTCAGTACATTTTCAACAGAACTCAATCTCTTTATTTATTTAAATAATTTTTGATAGTATATAGTATTAGAATTGTACCTTTCAAGTCGTATAAAATTACTATAGCTGTTAAATATGAGTCTTACAAAGGGAAGCTAAAAACCAAAATACTATCTGCCAAATTAAAAGCCTACACCATAGGGAGAGAAATAAAAAGAGAAATATATATATATATATATTAATATTTGTTTGTAGGTAGTGGTTTCATGTTTTAATCTTGTGGGCTGTCTAAGTTGTATTCTTTCTTCAGATCCTGTTTTGGAGTAGTTGTTTGTGTTAGTATCCTAAGTGCATATGTTAGTATCTACAATAATTTGAATGTATCTAAGATATATGAATCTTACTTATCTCACTCTATTTTTGTGTATTTAGAAGCTAAAATATGTGTATCTAATGTAAGATACAAAATAATATTTTAATTAGTGATAAAATACGTCATATTTTGAAAGTACAGATAATAATAATATATATAATTGTGAAGTATGTTTAATTGGATAGTTTTTCCTATAGATATTAGTATTAATTTATTATATTAGATATTAAATGTAATAATTCAGTATTTTGAAAAATACATTAAGAAATAAATAAATATATATATAGTTAATAATAAATATAATACAACATACAAAGTAAAATTAGACAGAGAGAGTATGAATTTCCAGTCATAGATTATAGTCTTTGGTCTTTGCTAATTTCATCTCTAGGTGTTTTATACTCATTGTTAATTATGGATACTTTGTTATGTAAACAATGAGGGAATGAAATATATATATATACTCCGTCCCTTTTTAGTTGTCCACTTTAGAAATGACACACAGATTAAGGCAACAATGATTAGCACAGTGAAGTTACAATTTTACCCTTATGACAACTTTTCACTTCAAAATTACAACCACTTATTTGAATTCAAGTGAAATAAATTGGAGGGAAACAACATACACTTTTACAATTTTCAAGAAGTGTAAATAAGGGTATAATAGGAAAAAATTTGTTGTCCTTTCTTGATTTGTCAAAATGGACAACTAAATAGGGACAACTAAAAAAGGAAATATGGACAAGTAAATAGGGACGGAGGGAGTATGTCTCAGGGCGGCTCAACGTACCTGGGGGCCTAAAGCGAAATTTTCTTTGAGGCCTAAAAGATTTCATACATATTTATTTCAAAAATATTTTTCTAATTGTTTAGATGCACATTATTACTTCAACTTTTTAATAGATGATTTATTTGAGTACTTTTTTAAAAAAATTTAATTAATTTTAGGTAAGATTTTATCAATTCAATGCTGAAAAATATCCTTTTACTAAAGCAATTATTATATGAATTGTTAACATAATTCTCTAAGGAATAAGTTGACAAACTTTAAGCAAAATAAGAGTTAGAACCATAGAATCTTATTCAAGACGTTGATAACTTGATATACCTAACTTCGATTGAAAATTTAAGTAAAAAAAAAATTGCGATTCACTTTGTTCAACACTGTTCGACTAATGATTCAGATTTCTGATAGAGTATTACTTTAACTAAGCAAAGATTTGAAGAAAAAGAGTGAAAAAGGAGTTTTAAAATAAATAAATAATGTGAATGTCAGAAATGTAATAAGACAAAACAATGTTTTCTTGATTTCTTCTATTTGAGTGGAGTTAAGGAGAAAAAAATTAAAATATATATATATATATATATATATACTTTTTATTATAAATAATTATTATTTTTATAAAAATAAAAACACATAATTTGTTCTTGGTAAAAATTTGAGGCCTCCCAAAATTGGAGGCCTAAGGCATGTGCCTTAATTTTTCTAAGCAAGAGCCGCCCCTGGACTCTCAAATTATTGATAGTGGGTTTTAAGAAAGTCTGTCTCAAAAATATTTGTTGCTTTAGAAAATTTAAGATAAAATTATTTATATTTTTTTATTTTATCTGTAATAGTAATTATTATTGAAAATTATAAACATCTTAGTTATACAAAGATGATACCTAAATAAAAAAAATGCTCAATGAAAAGAGATTATATTTTAAAACAAAAATAAGAGTAAAACAGTTAAAATTCTTTCCAACTTTTTAAAGATACCTATCAAATAAAAATATGATAAATAATTTAAAACTAAGGGAATATCTAATTTCAATAAATAGCAAGAACACTATTTTTGTTTTTATTCTTTTTTTGGGCAAACATATTAGCCTTAATTAGTTATATCCTTTTGCTTGTTCAAGTTACTAACCCGTTGGCAAATTATTCACGATTGATACAAACGCGTTGAATAAATATACAAACATGCATTTTTTTTTTCTAGTTGTGACTTGTGAGTAAATACAACTAATTAACATTAAAATTTTAATGCATTTTGAATTTCTGATTTTGAAAAATGAACATATCAATGGTTAACAAAGAAAAAGAAAACAAAAACAATAGAGGGAAAATAATATAAGCTTGCTCAAATAAATTGAAGTTTTCAAACTCGGACGTAGGAGGAGGATTACTGTAGGTTGACAATTAAAAAATAAATTATTTTTGATGAAAAAGACTTAAGATAATTTCAAATTGACCGACTTAATCAATAAGGATTTGCATAATCCGCCCTAAATTATTTTGAATCAATGCATAATTAAGTACTTATTTTAACAATATCAGAGGGTTTATTCTCTCTTCCACATTTTTCATTTAAAATAAGGTTTAAAAGTTGTTACCTGGATAGTATAGTTGTAAATTTCTGACTATAGGGTATGCTTAGGTGGTAAACACATTTTACATTGAATCTTAAGATTATGGATTTGCGTTACCAAGAAAATAAAAAACAAGGCGAGAGCTTCTTTTTTTTAAAAAAAAAGATGGCTAACGTACACTAGCCGGCACTGAAAATTTTGGAAAAACATAAAACGTGCCTTGTAAAATCAATGGTACAGCAATTTGTTATAAAAGGTTGAATAATTTTATTACATTAGGTACGTAAGACTAAAAACAAAACACTACAGCAAATTGAAGGATAGGTTGGATATGTGAAATATTTGAAGAATTTTTCAATGAAAAATGGGACTATGGGAGTACGTAAAAGGTCAAAGGAAAATCGAGAAGAAATTATAAGGTAGAGAATTAATTTTTTTTTTATCAACGGAACAAAAATTGATTAAGATTACGCAAAATATATGATTATTTCTTTTTTAAGAACTATGTATATCTCTTAAAGAATGCTTAATTCTCAATAAATGTTTAAGGTAATAAATAAAACTAACTTTATAAACTAGTAAATATTTTATATTTATTATTTCTTATAAACATGAAATTAAACGAGCTATAGCCAAGGGTGGAGCTATGGTATCAGGGTGTCTAGTTGGACACTCTTAATCAAGATTACACTATATAGAGGTCAAATTATTCTTTATATTGGTACACTTGGACATCCTTATAACCTAAAGACTTCGGTATTTTGGACAACCTTAAAACCTAAAGATTTTGGTATTGCACAAAACATACACGGTGCCTAGGTTCAACTTTGTGTGTCTCCGTGGATAGAGATAAAGATAGGGATCCATCTAGATCTTGATTCACTATTTCCATATTTTTTCTTTTTTTCTGATTGATTGCCTTTTTTTTGACGACAAGTTTTCGTTTTCAATCTTAATACAGGAGCGGAAAGCCACTTGACTGTAAGGAAAGGAAACATCGTTTTTCAATTATTACTTGCTGGGGCGGAACGTAGACGAGCGAGCAGAGCCAAGGAAAGAGGAAAGCCCGCTACATTTTTTTTTATTGTCGCCTAACCATGTAAGATATTAAAAATACACAATTTCAACATGAAGTGAGTAATAGCTTAATAACAATTAATGTAAAAATATGCATGGCATACAAGATCGAATCGATATTATTTTGGAAGGAATAGAGTAATTTCTTTGTATGAAGTAGGATTTTGTATTTATCCTAAGAAGCTACCCTGCGTTTGGGTACCTAGGCCGGAAATATATGCATATTCGTCTGCAGTGTTTGTGGATTTTGAAATATTCCATTACAATATTTATCTAACACGTTTGTGTTCATCCAATAATATTATTTATATTTTCTCCATATTGTTTAAGCTTGGAATATTCTTATTCCTTATTAATTAGAAGAAGGCCGATGAATTAATCTTTTGATCATCATTCCAATAAGGAAAATTTTAGTGAATTATTATTATAAGATTAAAGTCATTCTCTTTATATCTTTAATTAAAGACGACAAGGTTTAAAAGTCTTTTAAATTTTTAAAACTATGTTTCAAGTCAAAAGCAGACAAACAATTGAAAATAAGAAGAGTAATATGAATTTAAAACCTCAAAGTGATCGACTATTGCTTTATTATTTAAGTTTAGTAGACTTCAATTAGGAACCTTCGTATTCCCTTCGTAACGTACACATAGAAATCCGCCAGGAGGAGAATAATTGTTCATTTCTGGAGTTTTCCACCTTCTAATCAATCATTTGTACTAATATTTGTAGTACGTATTTGTTCTGTTTTAATTTATATGACATAGTTTGAATTTTGAAAGTTAAACTATATCATATAAATTGAGACAAAGAAAGTATTACTTGTATTTCATATCCCTTTCAAACTTGGGAAAATTTGCCATTTGCGTCTGCGTGTTCCTATTACTCGACTATTCACTTCTTTTTTTTCAAATCCGTGTAGACATATTTGTATATGGCCTTTTAACATGATCTCTCATCTCTCTGCATATTATTGTAAACCATGCATGAGATGTAAACCGCGTTAGGCGAGCCCTATGTGATATGCTCGACTCACAAGGGATCAATCCCGGGCCGTCCTTATGGATAACTAAATATCCTATTATCTACTCTCAATCCACATACTAAGAACTAGGGTTATTGAGTTTCAAATCAATGTGTGGGTTGTGTTATTATATAATTTGGTATTTCATATAACCTTTGAGTATTATCATCATCATATGAGTTAACTTTTGAATTAAGTTACGGAAACACCTATTTTCTTTTAAGTCATAAACAAGTGTTTCATACTTTTTCCATACTATGTATTAGTGCAAAAACGGTAACTATTCTGATCAACTATACGTGTACATGGTACATCTAGTCCTACTTATTTACCCATTTCTAATTAGCCTGCCCTCCATCACGAGCTTCACAAAAATGAACCTACAAATTCACATCAACATGTGTACGTGTTTGTTTCATGAACTAAAATAAATACGTACCCTCATATGCATTTATTATATATGTCTATTAATTAATATTCGTGTTCACGTACCTTTTTGTAATTATGAACTTGACGTTCTACATTGAGATACCATAAGCGGGCAATGATTGTTGCACTAAAAAAAACTTATTTTATTCGTCGACGTCATAAAGTAAATCTCGCTTCAACGTAATAGCTCACAAATTATATAAAAGAGATAAATCGTACTCTCTCCATTTCATATTAATTGAATTTTTTTTAAAAAAAAATCATTTTTCAAATTAACTTAAATTTTTTATTTTCAAGACTACTTTAGAATGTTCTTCCAATTTTACCCTTCATTAGTTAGTATTGAAATTAGTTATTAATTAATGTTTAGTTATTTTAATCATAAATTTGACAATAATTAATAAGGGTAAAAATAGAAAGTAATGCCTAATTTATATCTTAATCTTCTTCGCCCCGAGCCTCTCTTTCTAGCTGGGCTGGGAGTGTGCTGCTGGCTAGGTGTCTCCGGGTCGCTCTTTCTAGCTGGGCTGGGAGCTGACTGCATGGTAGGACGACTCGCGATATCTACCTCACCCACGGGTACCTCTTTCTAGCTGGGCTGGGAGTGGACTGTTTGGTTGGGTGCCCCTTGGGGTCATTCTTTCTAGTTGGGCTGGGAGTGCACTGCTGGCTGGGTGGAGACTGATGGATTATCTTGGTTACTTTGAACTGGGAGCCCGATTTTCTTCTTTCTCAATAGACTTAGCTATTTTGTGTACCTGTCGAGCTTATGAGGGTTTGTTCAGGTTTTATTTAAACTTGCGCACGAGTGTACCTTCTGGGCTTATGAGGGTCTAGTTAGGTTTAGTTTAGTTGTACTTAGTTTATTTCTGGTATGCTCGTGTGCTTTCTTTTCATATCCGCTTTGACCTCTTTGTGTCTAGATTCTATCCTTTCTTATTGTGTTTATCCCTTTTGCTCAGTTGGCCTTTGATGCCTACTGAGTACCTTTTGTTTTGGTACTCATGCTATACTTTGCATCTATTTCGTGATGCAGGTCCCAGTACAAGATACCAACGATGATTAGCTTCAGCCTTCTTTTGTAGCTGTGATTCGGAGACGAGGGTGAGCACTTGGCGTTTTGGGTTTGTCTTGTCTCCTTCTTTTGTTTTAGCTAGTCTTGTTGCCTTTGAGACACGCTTTGTTGTGGTCCACTTTTGGGACTTGTACTCTTTATTAGATAGCTCTGTACTGGTGACTTCCAAGTTCTAGGAGGGATTTCTGTATATATTTATTTTGGGTTGTTTCTGCCTTGTTGTCCTTGTTTAGATGATTGTTTTCGCTAATTTTTGTCCTTACGCTCATTACTTGATGTTCTGGGTTACGGGTTGGCTTACCTATGGGTAGGGTATAGTAGGTGTCATCATGACTTGAGAAATTGGGTTAAAAGGTGTAAAACACCTCAATAATTTAATTAATATGAAATGAATGGAGTATCAAATAAGTTTTGTGTGATAAGCTCAAAAATAACATGCACAATAATTAATTTTGTGATCACCTGCTTAACGAACGTGAATCGAAAGGACTATTACTTATTATTTCTTCATTATTTGGTTTCTGTTTATAGCATAGAGCATTGACCTAAAAACTGTACACGAATTCCTATATAGTATATTGTAGGTGCATGTGTCCAAAATTTTATCCTTTTAGCTATACTTTATCCTTTCAGTTATGTATATATATACGAACCTGTAGCATGTGGCTATGATTCTCCCCAAGTTTTTTTTTTTTTTTTTTGTTCCATTAAAATGAGCTGATTATCACAACATGGATTAGGATAAGTTATATATGGTAAAATAATCATACAAACCCCATAGTGTTCCTAATTTCTTGCTATATCCTTGTTCAAAAGTAACAAGACAAAACACGAGCTTAATAAGATTAAATAAAAAAGATATGGTATAGATTTGATTTTATCAAGAGAAGAGCTTAATAGGATGAGATGGTATGATATCAAAAAAGCAAAGATTCTGAATTCGAGTCTCATCGTCATCTATTATTAAATTTATTTTTACGTATTTGGTTCATACTCACATATAAGGAGGCGTGTTAAAAGAAATATAGTCAATTAATAAATGTATGTTCTCGCCAATATATTAAAATTTAAGTTTATAATTGTGTTAAAGACATATGGTCATCTAGACCTCAGTTATAGTTTGTAATTAATACCAAGAAATGTGTTGTAATGGAACCATGAGAATGATAAATAGGCCCTTCACGTACTACGTAAATTTAAATTAATCGAGATAATAAATTTAGTAACTCAGACGATTACGTAAAAATAAGGTTTCAGTGGGAACACAGGTTCGTGACCATTGTCATTATAAGGCCATCTAATTAATATATATGGCCCTTTAAAAATTAGCATTGTCGCCACCTGCAGATTTGTTTTTCTTATATATTCTTTTTAGATTGATTTTATCTAATTAAGTACAAAAAGCTAATGTTGGTAAATAAAGAAAATAATATATATTCTTCATTCAAGAAAAAAGTACTAATATTTTTATTCAACTAGTATTAATTAATCACATACTAGTACATTCGGATTATATACTGACCTTGACTACAGAAACGTCCCCTAATGAAAAATTCAAAATGTCTAGACCGCTTAATCCAAAAATTAGTGTGAAAAATATTAGATTGTTCAGTGATGATATATTCTTAACCTTAATAAGACACTTAACATCAGCCAAATTTTAATTGATTAACAATTACTGTTGATTGATTAGCATAATACTTTCTAATTACTTTCAATTAGAGGTTTTTTTTAAAATTAATACCAGCTTACAAGTACTACACACAGATTTCTATTTAAGGGAAAAACAAGGTACGGATTAGAGGTAATCAAAACCATGACAACTGAGAGCATGATTAATTAATTAATTAATTAATGAAAAGTTAATCTAATTAAAAGGGATTATTTTGACTAAAAGAATTAGAAAAGGCCTACCAACTATTTTGAATTTTTTACAACTAGGGCCAAAAAGTATTGAGACTTTTTCTTCTGTGGGTGTATTTTTTTAAAAAAATAAAAATTTAAAATAATTTAGTAATTATTTTGTACTGGTAATATGGCAATTAATTTCCCAGACATTTATGCATATAAAGAACCTGACAAGGTAAACCCCCCATCTTTTTCTGTGCAGACACAAACGTGATCAAATAGTCAGCTGAGAAGAGAACTATTCCGTCCGTTTCATATTACTAGTTCACTTCTTTTTCTATTATACGCTTCTTAAGAAATTATAAAAATAAAAAACATAATTTTATTAATTTAACTCTTAAGAAAATTTTGAAAATTCATTATTTTGTTTGTATTTTCAAAAAAGAAAAGAAAGAATTGTAAGGATATAATAAAAATATTTAATTAATTCTCTATTATTTTTGTAAATTGACAAGTAATTTTAAACAAATATTTATGGTAAGGTGGACAATTAATATGAAATGAAGAAATTTAAATTCAAAAGAAAAAGAAGAGAGTTAAAAAATACTCATTCTGTTTCATATTATTTGTGCACTTTTTCTTTTACACACTGTAAAAAATTACTATAAATAAAAAAGGATAAGTATTTAATTTATCCTTTAATTTTTTTTAATTCACTTATGCTAAAAATGAATATTGACACATCTTTTAATTTCCAAGAGAAATTCTTCAGTTTCATATCATTTCAATAAGCAAAACCTTTTTGAAAGCTTTAAGATAGAGTGGCCTAATCTATTCATGGTTACGTTCGATTTAAGTTTGGTCATAATTTAAAATAAATCTCATTCAAATCAAATATAGTTTTGTCATTTTCTTTGTGTTTACACATAGAGTACTCCTCTTTAACCATGACAAATTTATATATATTATCATATTATAAAATTAGTTAACTATGATACCTAAGCTGATATAATTTGATATAAATATCGGACACCTCAAATAATTACATCAGGTACTTGTTATTTTTTACCATTACAAATATCATATAATTCTATCAATCAAGATTTAATATATGAAAAAATAATACCTAGGGTTCTATGGTTAACTATTGACCCACTTCGTTGATCACTTAGTCATACCCTATAGGCGCAAATTAATTATTACCTCAATTTGACTTTCATTGATGTAACTATGGAGAACTGAATGTTGTGTTTTTTCAACTACATCCTAGTATTAAAGAGTTTCTTATTATTAATTGTGCTTAATTTTTAGGTAACGTATATATGATAAATAAAGGTAATTTAATAAATTATAATATTTTTTAAGAAAGAGCGTGAAATGCGTTAAAATAACACTTATTTATTTTCTCAATAATAATAATTCTAGAAATGATAGTTTCCTTTTCAAAAATTTGCCCTTACTTTTAAGACAAATTCCAAATTTATGTAGTCCAAGACTGTAGGTGATAAATGACAAATGATTCCCTATAAATAAAACATTACTATAGTCTATAAATCTATAATTATTCTTCTTCCTATATATTTCCTCCACTTTATTCATTTTATCAAGGTCCCTCCCTTTTACATTACTACCCTCCAAACTCCTCTCTTCTTTTTCTTCCAACAAAACTCCATAGAAAGAAAAAAATGGAGTATTACAATGAGAATGGCTTCTTAGAAGAATTATTATCTCTAAGAAGTGAGTCATGGGATACTACAAATGTAGTCCCTATGGAAATGTGTCATGATTTTTACAACAATGTCCTCAACTATGATAATATTCCACTTCCTTGTTCTACTACTTCTAATTCCTTTGAAGGGTATTCATGTAATTTGCCATTTGACCAACAAAGTTTGATAAATTGTGGTACTTCATTTTATAGTCCACTTTGTGATGAATTGTCTCCACCATCTTCATTTCCTTCTCAAGAAGATTTTTCATCAATTTTGGATGATGAAATGGGGAACTATAGTTTCCAAAATTTGGAAATGGGGAATAATAATTGTAATAATGTTGTTATTCCTTGTAAATTGGAGGAAAATCAAGTGTGTGAAGGTGCAGGAGGAAGTGGTGGTGGAGCTTCAAGTTTTAATATTGGTTTGTGTCCAGAAATTAGAAAGTCAAAATCAAAGAAAATAGATGGTCAACCTTCAAAAAATTTAATGGCTGAGAGAAGAAGAAGGAAAAGGCTTAATGATAGACTCTCTATGCTTAGATCAGTTGTTCCAAAGATTAGCAAGGTAATTAACTTAATTAGACCTTCCTTTATCATTTATTTATTTTTTGAGAATTTTTACCCAAATAGCTGGTCAGATTCACTGTGTAGGTTTTGTTCAGATATACAGATTATACATATATTAAATATCGATTAATTATTTTTTATTTAAGAAATTGGATGGGTAAAGGGTAGCCTTGAAGTAACTTGTAAAGTTGTTGTCCTATGACTAGGAGGCCTGGTCACACGTTCAAGCCTTGAAAATAATCTCTTGCAAAAACGCAAGATAAGACTGCGTACAATAGACCCTTATGGTCGAATTTAAACCTTGCGCATAGTGAAAATTTTAGTGCTGCCCTTTTTAAATAATTGGATGGGTGACTATTTAGGTAATTCATCCTCTATCAGGTCACTTATAAAGCTTTTAAGGGAAATTTTTTAATGATGTGCAGTAGTAATTAGTAACATGATAAAAATAGAGAAATTTTAGTAACTTTTATGTGATAAAGGTTGATTTTTTAACTTTTAATCCCTTTTTCCATTTTCTTCTTTCACTGCCCCCATTAAAATAAAATAAAAAAGTAAACTTGATAAAAATAGCAATTATATTGACTTGTTATACCAAATTAAACTAGGTTAATTATGCAATGCATTTTTTTTTTTGTACTATCCATGTATGTAACTTTTTTTTCTTTTTGTAATTATAATTTTTCTGATGTTAATTTACTTGTTTACCCTTGATAGATGGACAGAACTTCAATACTTGGGGATACTATAGACTACATGAAGGAGCTACTAGAGAAAATCAATAATTTGCAAGAAGAAATGGAACTTGGACCAAATCAACTAAGCTTGATGAGCATTTTTAAAGATGTAAAACCAAATGAAATGCTTGTGAGAAATTCACCTAAGGTGAGTTACAAAAACAATATTTATTTATTACCTAAAAAAACCCAACAATCAAAGGTGGACTATATGAATTTTCATTATCAGTATCAGTATCAATAGCAGTATCACTATCAATATCACTCTATTTAAATCCGTCTCGATTTAATTTTTTAATATGTTTATTTTGGCAGTTTGATGTGGAAAGGAGAAGTGTTGATACAAAAGTTGAGATATGTTGTGCAGGGAAGCCTGGTCTATTGTTATCAACAGTGACCACACTAGAGGCTTTAGGCCTAGAGATTCAACAGTGTGTAATTAGCTCATTTAGTGATTTTGCAATGCAAGCTTCTTGTTCTGAGGTACAAAATTCAATACACCTTTAAAAAAATTATGTGAAAGTCGAAGGTCATTTTTGGAAGTGTCCGTGAAAATTACCAAAAATGACCTTTGGGTCATTACAGATCAGGGGCATAGCTACCGTACTAGATACTAGTTCTAATGAATTTTGTTTAGATCATGTATTTGTATTAGACAATTTATTAAATACGTACGTGTAAGTATATTATTGTGAGCTGAGTAACTAAAACGAGTTATGAGTTGGATGACAAGTTCGAAATTCAAATTAATGTGACATGTTATCTGACTAAAGTTTTTTTTTTAAAAAATGATTGTGATAGGAAATGGAGCAGAGTGGAGTTGTGAGTTCAGAAGACATAAAGCAAGCATTGTTCAGAAATGCTGGATATGGAGGGAGGTGTCTGTAAGCCATGTGGACTAAATCTAGAAGAAGAAAAGAGGGGAAAAGTTCCTTTAATTCTTTTTGGGTTTTTTATTCGGTGTCCGAAGCCTGATTGGAGTCCTAATTAAATTCGGATTGTTCACTGCGGGACACATTCTGTGGTAACATCCTCAAAAGGATTTTTCCCCATACCCAAAAGTCGAACTCAAGACCTGTGATTAAAGGTGAAGCAATGATGGCACTACAACCCATGTTGATTTAAAAATTATTATTATTGGTTACTTGGTAGATTCTTTGAATTTGTGTATTTTGACAAGTTAGGATCTTTTTTCTCATCAAAGTTAGAGGTTGTAGTAGATTGTTGTGATTTTTCTCATCCAAAAAAAATGACTTATGTTAATGCCAAAGAAAATTACTAGTAATTATAGCCCAAAAAATTGTACTTAAACTATGAAATCCACTTCAATATATGTTTGTTAGTAGAGTATATATGGATCCATCCTTGTGATACCGGTTCGTCTAAATACATTATTTTAAAGCGAGATATGAATAAATAATTGATATGAATATATTCCTATAACTTAGAAGAATAACTGGGAAATTTTAAAATCTTAAAAATTGAACTCATAAATTTTAAATTTTAAATCCGTTTATGTTGAGTATAGCCATAGGTAGACTTGCATTTATGGTACATGTATTATATATCGATCGAACCATGTTAACCTCGAAAAAAAATAAAAAAAATAAAGTAATATATATATATATATATATATATATATATATATATATATATATATATATATATATATATATATAACACTGTATACTCTCTTGATGATAAGGGCATCTTTATTTTATTCATGGAGACGTTCTTTGTTAGTTTTGTGAGGGGAAAAAAACAAATTATTTGAGAAATTCCAGCTAAAGAGAAATAAAAATTCCATAAAATGACAACAAAAAGACGTGGACAAATGAGTTCAAGAGGAACTTTATGCCTTAAATAAACTCCATCCACACTTCTTTTTGATAAGATAAATTAAAGCAACGATAATCGGACAAAATATGTAGAGGCCGCACCAATATTTTAACCTGCTTTAAGGGGGATAAGCGTAATATTACAAATTATAAGGAAATTATAAGCGTAATATTGCTAATAAAAATATGAAATGTAAACATAATATCATTTATCAAGAAGAATTTTTTTGAAATGACCGTTTTATTTTATGATAATAATAAAGTGGTTACAATAATAGTTTGTTGTAAGGAATTATAAGAATGGAATGTTAGAGCATGTGCAAGTTTCTAAGAAATAAAGTAGTGATAGTAACATTATTTTTTGGATGTTAATGAGCAATGATGGTGTTTATTGAAGGACCATGTCCTACATATTTTGAGACACTATTCTAATTTTTGGGGGTAAAAGCCAATAAGTTATAAGAATATGATGCCCCATTTAGCTAAGTATTTATATTGGGATGAGGTACAAAATTTGAAATTAACCGTCTGTGCGAGTTTTTACCATTGATGCTAAATTAAGATTGAGTCAAGCTTCTATACAGATTGTCACACCCCACCCTAGGTTAGGCGGACAAGTACCATATGAACACATGCTTTACAAGTGACTTATAACGAGAAAGTGAACTATTATGCATATAAATTTGCTACTAAGAAGCTAAATATACAACACATGTCGACTAGCTGAACCAATACATGTGACAGGTAAAACTATGAATACAGATGATAGTTTTAAAATGTCTACAAAGCCTCTACTAGAATCCATGACTATACAACTATCAAAATATGCATAGTAAAGACTCGGCAAAGCTCCAAATCAAGCTTCTATGGGGGAGATCTACTAGTTGAGTACATATACCTGCAACATGGAATGCAGTGCCCCCAATAAGGGACGTCAGTACGAAAGAATGTACTGAATATGTAAGGCATAATACAACCATATGTAAAATAAGAGCTCAAGTGAAACCAAATACAAATAGGTAAGGATTAGAGACCACCTTTGATTATACTTTTGGAATCGTGTATGTTACATTCTTTTCTTTACTTTTCTGTGCGTTCTAATCTTTATAAGGCATATGATACAAATGACCAGCTGATTAGTGGTAGAAGAGGATGACCCATGCTAGGCATTTAACCCCTGGGATGTTGTCCTCATAATTCAACCAATTGGGATCGGTCCATGCTAGGCTTTCACCCCTGAGCTGCCACCCTTCTATAAAAATTGGGATCGGCCCATACTAGGCTTTCGCCCCTGAGCTGCCACCCTTCCATACCAATTGGGATCGATCCATGCTAGGCATTTGCCCTTGGGCTGCCACCCATCATTATACAAATTGCTTCACTTAGATTCTTTAATCTTTGAGATTGTTGTTTTGATGTTCATAACTCTTTTGAGATTATTCTTTTGATGATCATAACTCTTTTGAGATTGTTGTTTTGGTGGTCATAATCATTGTTGAGACTTGAAATTATGAACCACTAGTAGAAGAAATGTTAATACGGACTTACAATAATAACAATAACATGGGATGCAGATGTGACACCAACGTAATAATTAGGAGCTTATCTGACTCAGTAAACATTTTGACATCTCAAGTTGAAACACATATCAAGTGAAGACATTTAACATTCAGCTAAGAGATTTGAACACCATACGGTAGCCAAATACTCACTCACTAATATCAAATACAAGGTACACATGAAAGTGGAACCAAGGGAGAACGTCGACAGATTCAACTCAAGGACGGATGCAAATTCCAAGTAAGTACATATAAAATGTACAATAGATCAAGTAGGGATCTTGTGAGGTAACATACTAGTCTAACACAATGGGAGTAATAACAAATAAAGGGAACATATGAACATGTGAAAAGATGACATATATGATGGAATAGACAATTGAAGCAAATTGGCTTGATATGGGCAGATTGTATATCCAACATATAAACATATGTACCATGTGTAAACTAGGATCACTTTGATTTATATAAGGTGAATACATGCCAAGGGTACTTTGACGATGAAACACGTTTAAACCTTGCATGCTAATACTTGGTAGAATAAGCGCGCACATTTAATAATAAACTCATATTAGAGTACTCACTTTAATGCTCTAGGGAGTAGGAACTGCAACTATGGATCAGTCCCTACTAAGGGCACTTAGAAAACTTACTTTTTTGTAATACAAGTGTTGGATTCATGCCAAAGAAATAGGAAATCGAATATCCTTACATACCTTGCTGCATAACTTTGGATATTACAATGAGTTAACCGTCTTTCTTTCAGATTATTTATCTACAATGGAGTAAATAATAAAACTAGCATTAGTATCTGATAAACAAGTATGGGCTACTTGATCAGATCAAAATAGTAATTGGTAGTAAATCAGTAATTGATCCCATCAAGGGTGTTCTTCCCACCCATTCTCCTCTAAATTTTTTTCATATACTATACAACCTTCTTATATGGTCCTCCAAAACTCCTCGGGGTTCATAACATTTAGAAAACAATATAGAAAGGTGTAAGATCTCGTATTTTTTCTCTAATCGTGCATAATATATGTGGTGTAGTATGGCATAGTTATATGAGGTGCATATGACTTTGTATCGTACATTGGAGATTAAGATTGCAAGTAGGTGGCAATATCAAGGAACTAAACTAAAGTTTTAGGTCAAAGGGACCCCTCAAACAAAGTTCATGATAAAAGAAATGGTTGGGGTAGAACTTCGCCCGTTTGAAAGGTTTAACTTGTCTCATACCTTGTGGATAAGCCTATGAATGTAAAACATGCTAAGAATAGTGTGTTATGAGGTATTATAATAGGATAAGGGCCGTATGTTAAGTTTGGAAGTCAAGAAAATTAGTGAAACTAAAGTCGGCAAAAGTTATCGAAGTTTCTCTAATAATATTTTCTTAACTTTGGGTCAAATGTATTGGATGTTTTCTCCCAATATACAAAGAATTAGAAGTCCTATCACCTATTAAATCGAAAGCCTATGAGTCTAGTTTGCAACGCACAAAACCCCGTATCCAATCGACATCAGAGTAAAAAGTTATGAGGGTTTTACTACGGACTGTCGGGGCAGAATCCTGGTCGGATCCGGGTCGGGTAAAAAATGTGGTATGTCGGCTTACTCAATATTTTAAGCCATGAAAACATTTCATTTTACTTCCAAACCAGAAAGAAAGCTTAAGAAAGGGTTCCTATGGAGTACTTGCATGATGAAGGTCAGTTTTTGATGATTTCTACCGTTAAATATTCCCCCGGTGCCTAGAAACGTGATATCTACATGTGGCAATCGTTTTCCCCTTCTATTAACTGCGTTTGGAGCAAGTTTTTGAAGATATAAATTTGTAGTTATTGTTGTTTCTTCAAGGTTACACTTGGTTAACTAATGTAATCATCTCGGGACTCTTTTATCTTTGTTTTTATGAAGTTCTACGGACATTTCGTCAAGTTGAGGCTATTTGGCAAATCTGCCGATTTAAGAACAAATATGAACGGTTTATAGGTGTGTACCAGCTGTGTATATATAGTGTTTGCGAAGTTTAGGATGTAAGGAACAACTTTCGTGAAGAAGCTACGGTCATTCGAGCGTTCATTGAAAATGTATGTTAAGGCGAAGCTACGTCCCTCATTTTAGCACCACTCCTTGGAAATTCCTAAAACGCCAAATGTGATATTTTGCTATTCTCTTGCTAGAAAGACCTTCAGTGAAAGGCATTGGGATCTCAGCTGAATTATTTTCATGATTCTGTTATTTTGATATTTCACTATTTCGAATAAATAGAGTGTTCGACATCTACACGTCATTTTATTAGTTTCCTTGATTATATGTCCATACGTATGAATTCGTATTATTCCTTGGGTAATGTGAATTAAAATGTCACGCAAGACCCTTACGACTTCTGACTAGCCCTCTCTCTCCACTAAGGTTATTATTAAAGAAAAACTTTAAAGTACCTCACGACCTTCAAATATCTAGGTTTTTGAAAGATTTATTTTATAAATTATCTAGGAACCAAGTTAGAAACTAAGTAAGTAACCTTAAACTTGTTATGAATATCAACAAGCTTAGGTTATCCTTCTAAAATTCGAGTTAACTTTTCAAGTTTATTTGGAAGAACATATCAAGTTCCATGAGATTGTTATATGTTATACGAAATTTATTATGGGGTTATGAGAACAAGACTACAAACGGGCCAAGATTGGCAACATGACAACAGTAACTCATAGGTGTTATAAATCCATGACATGACATGCTATGCATTCTACTCCCGAGCTATAATTGGAAGGTATGGGGCCTATTGCCTATATTTATACGTATGAGACACAGATGACCACAAGTTAGCGAATATGATGTCGGTTCGCTATCGGAAAGCACCACCATTGCTAGCATTTGGTTGGGTATGTCATGCATTTGCATCTCTCTCTCTCTCTCTCTCTTTCTCTCTCTCTCTCTATATATATATATATATATATATTCACGACATACGATTATACGAGCATACCATGCATATTTAAGTAGTAGAGGGCTAAAGGTCAGCCATGGAGATTATTTGGGTTTCAGTTTCAGGTGGTATCTCTATTACCCATTTACAGTAAATGTTTATGATTTTACTTTTCGCTTTACATACCAGTACATTTTTATTCGTACTGACGTCCCTTTGCATGGGAACGCTGCTTTTTGTTTTGTGCGAGCAGGTACAGGCAGGGACTCTGATCGACCCACCCGCTAGGATTCAGGTTCAGCTGTGAGTTGGTAAGCTCCATCTTATCCTGGGATATCAGAGGATGTTTACTTTTGTTGTACAGTTTGGGTATAGTCGGGGTCTTGTCCCGACAATGCTTATGTCACTCATAGAGGCTATTGAGGACACAATATTCTGGGTTTTCTTTTTGTATGTTTCAACCTCCAGCCAATAGTCTTGGCATGTATATATAAGTGTGTGTGTAATTAGGTATGTTTCCGGTTGTGGCCTTGTCGGCTAGATAGTACATCTTTTTTTTTTCGATTTGTCTACCATTGTTTGTATGGTTATTCTCTTTCAGGTCATGACCTCTGGGTCCAGGCTTCACTTTTTAGAGGTTGTGCTGCCCAATCTTTTTGCCTCACAAGTTTGGTTTAGCTAGTATGTTTCAGTGGGTAACTTGATGTATTAGGGTATCGAGTGCCAGTTACCCCCCTATTTCAGGGCGTGACAAAAGGGATGGCAGGAAGTAAGCTCATGCAACATTTAATTAAGTGGTGTATCACTACACTTTCAATGTTCTATCCAATAACCAGTTCCCATGACTTCTCTGCACATATCCAGCCACACCTCCTTATTTTACGATACACAAAACAGTCCCTAAGCATCACAATGTGGAAATAACAACATGAACATACGGCTTTCGATCAACTTCCTGTGAGTTCCAACTAACATTACATTTAAGATGCTCAAAACGAGCTCACAATCAAAATTTAAGGGGACTCCACTCCATGGCTTTCCCAACCAGCACATCATTCCTCCAAGCTCACACCATATAGAGACAACACTCATTATTTCATTAACACATAAAAACTTTCACAAACAATGTAAGAATAAGAGAGGGATGAAAATTTCCATAGCTTATCTTGCTGGGCAGAAACCTCACTTGCTAAGACTTGGATTCTTCAAGGTTTAGGTTGTCCTCTCCCTCTTAACTTGATGTTAAATCAGATTATTCACTTGAATTCCTTAAGATGGGATATGTTCTACTAACTTGTACTTTAAAAAGAAAGGGTTGGCTTCAAATTTTAATAGTGAAGCTATAGACCAGAACTCTTGGAACTTTTATGGCTTTCCTTAGGAGCAATTTTCTGGAGAATAAGTGATGAAGGAGATGTGATAATCTTGAGTGCTTTAGAGGTCCCTTTTGAACGTTTTCACTTAATAAATTGGAGAAATAATATGGTCCTTTACTTTTAAGCAAGCAGGTGCATCACCTCCTTAATTTCTACCACAAGTTTTTAAGTAGGTGGATCACATACTTGCCCTTTTCACTTAAAAAGGCAGTCCACTAATTCTAAGTAGGTGCATCACCTACTTGCCATTTTCACTTAGAATGCAGTCCACTAATTCTAAGTAGGTGTATCACCTACTTGTCACCTACTAGCATAGTTTATAGTCAAGCAAGCACCTCACTTTTTTTACACCATTTTCCCAATCTTAGTTTGTTTACAAGACCGTAACACTAATACTCACTTGACCAATTTGACTCTTACATCAAATACCACCTTTTACTATCTCACTTTAAACCTATTCTATTGTCACTAGTCGCATATGAATTTGGGTCCATAACTATACCACAAGGTAACATAGAATACAGAGTGTTACACATATAATGGACATAGAATAAGGGCTAACAAAATGTTTGATGCATGGGAAAAAGTTGGATGTTTTGAATAAGGGAAAAGGGTCTGAAATATATTCGAACTTTGACCGAAATTGTTGTTACGATATCAAACTTTGGAAATGACCTTTTACCCCCTGCACTATTAAATAGTGTATTTTAAAGGTATATATGTGCCCACGTGAATATAAAAAATAATGCATAATTATAACTAGTTCAGGGGGTAAAAAATACATTATTAAATAGTTAAGGGGGTAAAAAATACACTATTAAATAATTAAGGGGGGGTAAAAGGTCCTCCATAAAGTTTGGTATCGTAACAACAATTTCGGCCAAAGTTGAAGTATTTTTCAGATCATTTTCCCAATTATTTATATAGAATTGAAATCTAACTTTTGGAAACAAGTAATACTAAGATTTTTAGATGATTATATTTTTTTCATGATAATTAATGTAATAATTGCATGTGAATAAACAAAAAAATTAAGCCTGCCTATGGGATGAACTTGATGTGCTAAATCAATCTAAAATACTCTTAATATAATATAAGCTTACTATTCATTTTGACTTAAGCTCATGTTATTTTTGCCAAAAAGTCTAGCATTATTAATATTTTATTCTTACAATTAGGAGTGTTAAAGATATGAAATTGATTAAATTTGAATAGATCAAAATGAATTGAATTAATAAATAAACGGATCACTCATTCATCCATAAAAAGGCGGAAAAATTCCCTTTGAGTGAAGACGATTGAGTCAAAATGTAATATTGGAAAAAACTTGTGGAAAATTTTCTGATGATCTTATTTTTTAGTGTTTCCTCTTTATACACGTATTTGTACAGAATAATCAAAGAAAAAAATAAAAGAAAAAATTCTTACTTGTACACTTGTTCCAATCTTATACAAACAACTTTAACCACCTAAAAAACTATGATTCTTTCTATGGTGAATGTTGTGCTTCTCGCGTACTTGCTTCATCACAAAATATCTTTATCCAATGGTTGAGATTTCATCTATCAGATATATACTTGGATGGCTAGATTTCTTTCATGTAGCATGTTGAGGGGAACCTATGAAAAGATTGAACACTTTCCCTTTTTATGTTTGAAATCCCTAGACTTGCTTCACTATTTTTTCTTTCTTTCTTTCTGCTACTAATGGATAATGAAACTAGTGAAGCATGGATCTTCTTCTTGCCAACATCCCCCCTCAAGTTGGAGGGGAGAGATGAGAGTTGTAATGACGAAACCCCCAACTTGGATAATATACCATGATGAGAAAATCCAGAGAGTGGTTTAGTGAATAGATCGGCGAGTTGAATCTTTGAGGGAGTAAACTGAAGAGATATGAGACCAGAGATGTATTGTTGGCGCACAAAATGACAGTCAAGTTCCATATGCTTGGTTCTCATGGAAAATTGGGTTGTGGGCGATATGAATCACGGCTTGACTGTCAGAGTGGGCAGGGACCGTTAATGAAGGAGAAATGGATAGATCCTCGAGCAACCGAACCATCCAAGTTATTTCAGTCGTGACCTTCTTCATTGATCGTACTCGGCTTCAGCACAAGAAAGGGAGATCAAAGCTTGCTTCTTTGATTTCCATGAAATTGGAGAACCACCAAGAGTAATGAAAAAACCATTGATTGACCTGCGATTGTCCTTGCAAAAGCCCCAATCGGCATCGCCAAAAAGCCAAGAGTGCCAAAGAAGGATCAGATGATAAAAGAATTCCTTGCCCTGGATCTAACTATAAATATTTAAACACACGAAGTTCAACAGAAAAATGGAAACGACAAGGTCTTTGCATGAACTGACTGAGCTTCAATACAAGAAACACCAAATTTAGACGGGTATGAGTCAGGTAGTTCATGTTCCCTATTAAATGTCTGAAAATTGTAAGATGTATATCATCATCTGCTTGTAATTTGATACATGGATCCAAAGGGGAAGTACGCTGGGAATATGAGAGCAATCAAATTCTTTGATTAGATCCAAAACAAACTTTCGTTGAGTGATGATGAATGTTGACACCCAATTTTGACCCTCCTCTGTAGAAATTATTTTTTCGAGCTTCTTAGATTGCAAATGATCTAGAATAATTAGTTTATAAAATATTTTTCAAAGTTTTGAAGTGATTTTAGTCATTTTTATAATATTAAAATAACGCATAGTTCTTATATACTTATTTATATATTTTATAAATATTTGAAAATCATACAAAAAAAAATTATTTCTTTTTAGCTAAGTATTTTATTAATTTAGTTTAGTTAAATCGTAATAACGATTTTGAATTGATTAGTTGGTATTTAAATTAAATATGTTATACTTAAGTCAATCATTTTATTTCGTTAAGATTAAGAAACTCATTAATTAATTTCTATTAATTCGTCTTGTTAGTTTTAGCCGAATTACCAACTAAACTCATTTGGCTCGATTTTAATTCCGATTGACTACAATCGAAATTCATTCAGCCATTTTCTTAATCGCAATTTTAGTGATCCTTCAACTAAATTGCAAGACCAAGTTTTGGCCCCTATCTACAAATCTTCAGAAGCCCACCCAATTGACCAAAATCTTGACCCTACATTCCAAAATTCCAGCAACCCATCATCCAAATAACCATTTCCCAGTCGACCCAACCTAATAATCTCCTAACCTGGCCCATTTCTCCAATGAAGAGTGATTAGCGCGTACAATTCCCAGACATCAATAACATCGAACGCATCTTCATCAGTGAATACATAACGTGAACAACAGCTAACAGACGACATGAACAACAGCTCCAAACAACACATTTTCCGTCAAAATACACGGCAGGTTCACGCCATGGACACGTGAATCAGTACCATGCGTCTCTTGTCTTCTTCCCAACGTCCCTCCGACCAGTACAGTCGCAACAACAACAAAAGCACATATTCTCATCCTTGAGGTTGCGATATGAGGCTACGTCGGCGCCCAAGGACAATGGAATTGATCCGGAGCGTCGATTCACCCTTTCCTTTTTCAGAATGAGTTGAAATTTCATAGAAAGGGTGTTTCCCTAAAATGGTGAAAGAATTTTGGGATGGGCCCCTGAGTCTGTTTTTCGTCTATCCCCTCCTCCCCCCAATTTGGAACCTTAATTTTTCCATATAAAATACCTCATTTTCTTCACTGTGAGGGGGTTGAAAATTCTGGGTGAGAGAAAATTATTGTTAGAAAGCATTGAGAGTTAGCTAAGGGTTGGAGACATTGGCAAGAAATCAAGATTTTCGACTTAAGAAAACACAATTTTCATTCAAGAAATAGTGTAAGAAATGTTTACGCTTTAGAGGTTAGAGACAATTACATTAAAGCAGATAATTTAGACGTTTGAGTCATACGCGCTTGAGTCTAGATTTTGGTCTCCTTTCCATTTACTATTCACTAGAGCTTGTCGGCATCCGGTGAAGCTCGATTTGTGGGGAAATCACTGTTCTTCAAGCTCGTAGTCCCAGGTTGCTACTTCGAAAGAGGTAAACTCCCCTTCGTGTCATGATTTCATTTAGATATTTTTTTATTTTTTTTTACCAATAGTTGAATCGTTTGATGCTTCATAAATTAGAGAAATTTGATTTAGTCTTTTTTTTAGCACTGTAGTTTGTTTCATGAAGTTCTGTTTGTTCTAAATGTGGATGTGAGGTCTTTCTAATTGTATAAATTTTGTTGATCGTTCATCTCTAAGTTACCAGTCGGCTGGTGTTGTTGCTTAATCTTTTTGTTTTCAAAATATAGTTGTTGCTTAGCAACCCTTTCTTAATGTCTGTGATTTCTTCTACTGTTCCAAGTTTGGGTTAGATTTATGATGTGTTTGTTTGTTCTCTAATATTTTTATCTGTATAGATGTTTACTTGACTATATAGGGTTAGTTTCAGCATGTCACTTGATTCGATTTCTTTCAGTTCTTTCTTTCTAGTTGAAAGTTATGTTGCTCGAATTAGTCATGGTTTAGTTAAATACTATCAATATGACTAAGAGAGAAAATTATGACCTTTGTAGCCCCTCTTTTAATGTGTTTGACTACTTTCACTGCTTGAGTTTAGTGTAGGGCTTTAACGTGTTTATTTTGATCTCTAGATAAATTTATCTATTTGCGTTTGTTTACTTGGGTTTGGGCGTGAATTGCGACCTGATTCAAATTTCTTTCTTTTGGACAAAATCATGTTGAGAGCAAATGTTTTAAAATGATGAGTTGTTTTAAACGTCTCATTTTCTTTTATTTATATGTTAATTTCCAACCCTGTTCTATTTCCCAAAGTCATTTTTCCTTATCCTTGTGTCTTGCTTGTAAAATGAAGTTAAAATCGATTTCAATATGAAGATTAGTTACTCCTCCTTTTTATTTATATATTTGGTTTTTGTTTTGACACCTTGTTCTTTAGTTTTAGTCCTTTTTCTTTATTTATGAGTGTTGGTTATTTGACTGTTCAGCCCTTTAATTTAGAGCAAAGATAGTCATTTATGAATCCATAGTTCTATTCTTATTTGATTTGAGAGTGTTTTATTCATCATTTTGGTATTCTTTGTTGCCTACTGTGAGCAAATTAAGTGAGGGTATTAATTATCGAAGTGATCTTTCTTCTTCTATTTATTTCTTGATTTTATTCAATGTACATAATATAGTCTAAGTCATTATTTTCGTGGTTATAAATTGTAGAAAGTGTTCCAGCCTCGTTCTACTTTCTCTTTTAGTATACTAATCTTCCCTCCTCTTTGGTTGCATGTGAAACATGTCCGAGTTCATTATGGACTCGTGTCGCCTCTCCTTTGCATTTCGGGCAAGCCATAAAGGCCCAATTTCTCTTTTATCGAGTTGGCCAGCCTATTAAAAATTGACGAACAGGTCCTAGAGATGAAAGAAGCAACAGATCGAGAAATTGAAAAGATTGGGCCACAGGCTCACTCTTAACTTCAAAATCGTATTTTGTTATTTTAGGCATAAGCCTACTTATTTGCTATTGCTTGTTAGTTCTTAGGATAGGTGGAGGAATTGGTCATAAGTCCCAAAAGAAAGATATTTATTTTATATTAGACTAGGACATGTACAAATGACGTGAAGGCCCAAAATTGAAAATATACCCAAGTGCTGGCCCAGGCGGACAGAAAATCAGACTTGGGACCAAGTTTCTCTTCTTAAATATGCCTAGATCTCTTGCCTCGTGCAGATTTATTGTTTCATACATGTCCACTTGTCGTTAATTGATGTTAATCTTAAGGTTCTAAAAATTCAACTCCCCCAAAAGAAAGCCATTTTGAGTTGAAATTAAACAAACCCATTTTTAAATTGACCTTTGGAATATTTATTATATTTCACTTAAGTAAATGCCCTTATAATACTTCCCTTTCCCTTAAAAAATAATTTCAAGTTTCAAACTGTTTATTTTTGTAACTTAGTCATGTTTGCTCTTATTTTAAAATCGTTTAGCCGAATAGTTAATTACCAGAGAATCGCGTGTTAGCAGGAATTTCGGGTGCTTTCAAACCCTTCTCGAAATGTTAATATGAACCCCGAACCCCTTAATTATTTTTCATTAGATTTTATGTTTTTAATCTTTTGGAAAAATCAATTTTCTTAATTTTCCTTTAAAAATTAAGTGGCGACTCTAAAACCAGTCTAATTAATATTTTTAAATAAAACAATGAATCCCTGTTTTTCTCTAATAACTTCCATACCAAGAAAGTAATTAATGTCGCTTAAATCTTTTACTCTGAATTCTAAATTTAAGAAAGACTTAATATCTCCAATCTCAGCAACATCATTTCATGTTAGCAAAATGTCGTCAACATAAACATCTAGGATAGAGACAAGATCTCCTGAGGTCTTGGAGGACGAAGAATAATCATTTAAAGATGTTGTGTATCCCTTATAGGCAAGAGCACTTGCAAGCCTAGAACACCATTGACGGGAAGCCTGTTTTAAACCATATAGCTATTTTTTTAGTCAACAAACCTGATTAGATGAAGTTGGAATGAGACGAAGGAGAAATTTCATGAAAACTTCTTCTTTCAAAGATCCATGTAAAAAAGCATTATTCACATCTAATTGTGAAACTGTCCAATTTTTCTTGACTGCTATTGTCAAGAGGCATCTCATTGTTGTCATTTTGACAACAGGAGAAAAAGTCTCATTATAGTCAATCTCTTCCCTTTGAATGTCCCCCCTCAGCACAAGTCTAGCTTTAAATCTCTCTATTGATCTATCTGTAAGAAGTTTATCTTGTATACCCACTTACAAAGTAAAGCTCTCTTTCCCTTAGGCAAATCTTCAATATCCCAAGTGTTATTTAATTGCAAAGCTACAATCTTTGCATCAATTGCAACTTTCCACTTTGGGTGCCCTGTAGCTTGAGAATAACTGGTAGGCTCAGAGTAAGAGTTGAGAGAATGAAAAAATTGTTGTTTAGGCATAGATAAGACATTGAAGGAAAAACTAGAAGTGGGAGGAGGGAAACCAAAACATGAATCAGTGAGGTTGGTGAGGTAGACATTGCTACATACAAAATCATGTAAGTAACCTGGTTTTTGTGAAATCCTTCCTGATCCTCCAAGGGAAGTAGATTCTGGTGGAGTAACAATTGTAGATTCTGGTGGAGTAACAATTGCCTCTTGTGGATGAGGGATGTCGAAATTAATGTGTTCGGAAGGAATATGTTGGGGATTTTGAATGACTTGAGAGAAATCTGAGGTTGTATCAAAATAAGGACTAGTGGATGAAAAAATATGAGAAAATGAAAGAGAAGCAGAGTAAGCAAAAAGGAAATTATTTTCGTAGAACATGACATCCCTAGAAACAAAGACCTTTCTAGTTTTGAAATCCATAACTTTATATCCTTTTTGCCCTTGTGGATATCTTAGGAAAACACATTTTGTAGCTCTAGGGCCAAATTTTCCTCTTCCTTGAGAGAGAGTTGAACAATAACAAAGACAACCAAAAGATCTCAAAAATGAATAAGAAGGTAATTGATTGAAAAGAACTTCATAAGGTGTTTTTCCTCTCAAGACTTTTGAAGGAAAAATATTAATTAAGTGTGTTGATGTAAGAACACACTCGCCCCAGTATGATATAGGAACATGTGATTGGAAAAATAAACCTCTAGCAATTTTCCACAGGCTTCTTCCAATCTTATACAAAGAACTCTAACCACCTAACAAACTATGATTCTTTCTATGTTGAATGTTGTGCTGCTCATGTGCTTGCTTCATCACAAAATATCTTCATCCAATGGTTGAGATTTCATCTATCAGATATATACTTGGATGGCTAGATTTCTTTCACGTGGCATGTTGAGGGGAACCTATGAAAAGATTGAACACTTTCCCTTTTTATGTCTGAAATCCCTAGACTTGCTTCACTATTTTTTTCTTTCTTTCTTTCTTTCTGCTACTCAACTGGTGGATAATGAAACTAGTGAAGCATGGATCTTCTTCTTGCCAACAAAAATGGATTAAAAAAATTCTCTACCGCTCAAACATGAATCGATTGAATAGATTATTTTTTTACGGCTATTTTTACCCCTCACACATATATAATAAATATAAAAACATTTGGCGCTACACCTAAAAAGAACTAGTATTAGACACATGAAGGAGTACATGTGAAAACGCAGTTGTATAATTAATAAACCAAAGTACAATTTTTCCAAATGAAAAGGGAAAATACATTAAAAAAAAAAAAAAAACCCTGAACTTGGCACAAAAACTTACTTTAGTACTTAAACTTTACGAGTAATTATTTACCCCCCTTAACATATTTGAAGTGAATTAATATCACCCTAAAAATATAATATCAGTCTCAAGTTGGCAAGTGTATCACACACACGCCACATCATTGACACATTAGAACCACATAAGCGCCATGTCATAGCCACATAGGAAATTCTCTAAAATTTGATTTTTGAATTTTTAAATTCATTTCTTTCTTTCCATTTCAGAATATTTAAATACTAGTTAATCTTTAGTTCTTAATTAGTTTAAGAAATATTGAAATCATTAGCAGTGATTTTTTTTAATACTCAACGTCCCTTATTGCCATGTCGATTGTCGGTGTTCTTCATTTTTTTTATTTTTATATACTAATCAAGGTCTAATTCTTAACTAATTCAAGAAAAAACACTTTTATTTGTAGTGATTTTTTTTTTAAAAAAAAAAAAAAACTTTCTCTACCCATTTCTTCAATCGCCATTGCCAACCATTAACATTATAGATCGGTTAACAAAACCTCATCTTCTTTTATGCCAAAGTCTTTATTTTTCAAAAAACTTCATAACTTTTTAAGAAAGATCAAATCTCCAAAGTAAAGAGTAAAAAAATTATGTGGGTCTTATTAACGAGAAAATGTATTTTGAATGTAGAGTTTGAAGAAGGAGAAAGAGGATGGGGTGGGGTGGGGATAGGGTGGTGGGGAGTTTGAGGAAGAAAAGACAAGCAAGTAGAGGGGGTAGGTGGGGTTTTGAGAAAGCGGGGTGGGTGGTTTGAAGAAGAAGAATAATGGGGTGGGTGGGTTTCTTTTTTTTTTTCATTATATATATATAAAGTAGGACCATTACTTTTTAAAAAAAATAACTTAACGCGCTTTCAAAAAAAATTCTTTTCTTTTTTTGCCACGTCATCCGTTAGGATGGTATTAAATTCACGCGAAATGAGATAAGGGGGGTAAATAATTATCCGTAAAGTTTAAGTACTAAAATAAGTTTTTGTGTCAAGTTCAGAGGTTTTTATGTATTTTCCCAAATGAAAATGATGATAGATGTTGATAAGGCACATAGTTTTGATAGGAAAAAACACAAACCAAAAAGGACAGCTTAAACTGTGTTCTAATATAAGTCCAAAAATACATTCTTCATTGATCATATAATCCTCCATCTAAATATAATTAAGAATACTACGTGTACACTTAATCATTAATTAATTATTACTGTTATTCTAATAATTAAATAATGAAAAAGGAGTGTTTCATCATATACATCTACCTTTGGCAATTTGTTCTTGTTCCAATTCATCAATGACTACAAGAGAAAAAAATAATTCCTACAACTGAATTAATTAAATCATGTACGTGTTTATAATAAATAAAAATATCTTCCCTTGAGCAACTTATGTTTTTTTAGATAAACAAATCATTTTGTGTGTTTGACCTATGAAAAATAATGTAGTGTATATGCGTAAAGAAAATGCTAAAATAATTTTAACTAAATTAAGTTCCCTATTTAATGCTCTCAACTAACAAATGAGGAAATTTAATAATCATCATTAGCTACAGCTTGCCTAATTATGCTCCATAACTATAGTTCATTTGCTATGCTAATTTTCATAGGTATATTTGACTGTCTTTTCACAAATTATAAAAATTGATTCTTACAAGTAACATATTATATACAACTATTTGTATTGTAGATAAACAAGTAATTGTATATAAGTGTTGAAATTATGCAATTGATTCGTAAAAAGTAAAAAAATATACAATCAAAAATAAAAATTTATAAAACCAAACATCAAAAATGAAAGTTTGTATATACACAAATACATATAGATATGTACAATATAATAAAAAATTATTAATACATATACAAATATAGAAATATATACAAATTAATATATGTAAATAAGGTTTATACAAATACCTGTGATTTTTCATATCAAATTTCATTAAACTGTAACCTCAAATTCATAATTATATGAAACTATAATTGTATTAAATAATATACTAATAATATTTATCAATTCGCGTAATTTTTCCTAAATAAATAGTGTAAATTCATTTACACCTACCTTTAATATTGGGAGTGGATCCATTGGTGATTCAAGGATGGCCCAACAATTATTGGAGAGAGTATATTTTCTTGGTTAAATCCCTTGGCCCTAGAAAATTCTAAGAAATTTCCTACAACTTACAACAGAAAAAACACGAGTAATACTTCCTCGATTTTTATTTGTTCACAATAGACTTTGTATTTTTTCAAAATAATAACATATATATCTTAATGTATTATCAATGACGATGAGTATTTTTAAAAATAGAGAAAATAAACGGCGTGTGTACTTAAAATTACAAGATTTAAATGGAATTTTAGTAGATTAACATATTTAATTTTAAGATTATCAGTTAAAAAATATTCTTTACGTTTTTAAATTTCATTTTAATTCAAATTTAGATATATAAAACAAAACGGTGTGAACACTATTTTTCCATTGCTTGCTTTACCTTTGGGGGGCCCAACACATGGATGAAAGTAGAACTAGCAAAATTAGCCCATAAAAATATGATTCGCTCAATCTGATTAAGTTTGGCCTTATCATTGACCTATCTATTTATTTGCTTAGCTCATTTCAGTCCATGAAAAGTTGGGTTAATGTATAATTCAAATAGATTAATGAGAAATCTTATGAAACATATTTTCAAATATATATATATATATATTATTTGATATGTTAGAAAATAATTTATTTACTTACGAAAAAATTATAAAAGAATAACAAAGAAATGAAAACTTAGTAACAATTGAGCGGATTAAATTAGGACCCCATTACTATGATTACTAGCTCATTTTAATCAAACTCAATTCAACCCAATTAACGATAGTAATTGGCCCAATCTTTCATTTTGGATGGAGGCCCAATTCACAGGGTTATATGCAAGTCCAATTTAAATTTGGAACCCACGTTTCATGACTTAGCTTCTTATAAATGCCAATGCTAACCACTTAACACCTACTATTTAAAGTTTAATCAATTATTTAAATTTTGTGCATTCTCTGCCGTAATTGCGAGTATATTTCAAAGACATGGACAAAAAGTTGCTAATATGTGCTATTTCTTTAACATAACCATTTCTGTTGAACTTTTGGCATAATTATTTGGGTCACTGTTGTAAACACAACAGCTCCATTTTATGTAGTGCTCCGATTGCACCTACTGTATCCGTAATTGTAAGTGCATATGTATACACTAATTTATATGTGGGTTCCGCTTCGGGAAGGACGAGTTGACTCCACAAAGCAGAAAACGCCTCAGTTTTTTATTAACGGTTACCTAGCCCAGGAAAGGAAAAGAAAGGGCAATCTGCCAGAGGCACCTTCCTATTCTTTGCCGTAACGTATCCCAGATTGGCTACCTTTCTCTTGCGAAATCCTAGGAGACTCTTGCTTGTAGGCATAAGGAAGATTTCTGATTTGGACCTAAAAACAATCTACTAAAGATCTTTCCGATTCTGCTGCGGGTATTTTCTAGGATCTTATTGATCTATGCCCTTTTGGTCTATGGGGTATCCCCTTTTCTCATGGGCTGGCCATAATTGGGTTACCATTCCCCTCAAGCCCACTAGATTGACAGATTTATGTTCTTAATTATGGGAAATTGACATAAATAGTTGTTAAATTAAAAAAGTATCCGACATTTTCTTAAAAATTAATGTAATGGTAATAGATATTTTAGAGCAAGGAAAAATATTTTTCCCTTTTTTATGAGAGTAATAATTTAAAATGAAAACTAAAGATAAATGATGAAATTGTGATGATTGATAATTGAATATTTCATGATAAATCAAAAATCTTCTTTATGGAAAAATAAGTTTATAATTTATTGTCAAACTCAATAAATGTGAATAAATTATAGAATAGTATTATAAGTTGAATTTAAATGATTATGGAAATTGTAGTACTATAATTCATAGTGTAAATTAAGAAGAGACATGTTATGATTTATGAATGCAATGCCTTACCCTATCCTTTTTTTGGTAATGAAAGACAGAAGTATTAAATGTATTTGTCGCATGAAGAGAACAATCATGTCTCATCACTAAACCCATGCTAATTCAATGAAGAGAACCGAAAGTTGTGTCCAATTAAAACCATCATCATAAATACTGCAACAATATAATCAGTATAATGTCATAAATAAAATTTGAAAAGAATAGTACGTATGTAGTTATATTTTTTATCTTGTGAAGGTAGAAATGATGTTTTTGATAAGAAAAAATTCTTTTGGCAAGAAAATTTGGCCAGAATGGTATTTTTCCTATGTTATTTTACCTCTTTGAACATTTTTATCCTTTTAACTTTCATACTTTTTAATTAAAAAATGGAAAAAAGATCACTTTATTTTAAAATAAAAAAGATATTATACACTTTTAAAATTTTCTAGCCAATTTTTTTGACCATTTAGCATTACCCTTTTTTATATTACCCAAGAATGTGGTGCAGTGGATTGGGTTATTCCTCTCTTAACCAGATGTTTCGAGTTCTAGCCCTGAATTTGGCAAAATATTTGGTAGGGAGTGCTTCGTGGCGCGAAACCGAATATAGTTTAGATCGAGTCCTGAGTATGAAAAAAAAAATTGTAGGGAGTGTTTTTCCAAATAGAGCTTTGTGCAGCACGAAACCGGATATATTTTAACTCCAATGTAAGTAAGAATAAAATTAAAGGATTGTTTGGTTGCTGATTAGAGTAAAGTTAATTATTCACGTTTTAAAATTTATAAAGCTTTAATATTTTTCTTCTCACATAAAACATACTACTATGGTTAATATATTGGTTCATTCATATTTTTTCTTTTACAAATAACTAATATAACATGTATAAATTATGAATTAGAACCACGTGTTATTTTTAGTATATTTAAAGAGGGAGTTGATGTGTTATACTATTTGAAAAGTTTGTACAAACTAGAAAATAAAATCACATGATATATAGTTTTTGAGTGAATTTTGAGCTTGTCAAATTTTTGAAATGGAGCTTTCAACTATCAGCATAACACACGTGTGGATTGTGACTGGGTTGACCAAATTAATTCTAAGAACCATTTATATCTATAATTATATACTGTAAATAACTATATACTTATTTTAATATAGGGAGAAACACTATGTCATATTCAATAATTTTCTTAATTAATGCGATAGTTGGTGAACCCCTTTTTTTTTCTTCTAAAAGATTTTTAAAAAAAAAACGAACTTGAATGAAACTGAATAAAAATTAGGTGAACTAATACAAAAATCAAAAGGTTCTTTAATTTTCTTTTGTAATATTTGAATTTATTAGTGATTGCATGAGAATTTAGTGTTCCAGAGATGAAGGCTATCAAGTTCATAGTAACTACGATAAAACAATAATTCAAACCTTACTTTCTATTATAATTCCATTTTTTCTAGGTTGTAATAAAGGGAATAGTAAACATTAAAAACATTCAATTTTAACATGAAGTAAGATTTTTAATTATTTTTTTCCCATCTAGTGTTTAGTATTAACGTTAGAATCTGATTAATTTGGATTTGTATCCCCCAATTTGAAGGATAAGTTTCCCTTATTAAGATTTGTAAAAAATATATTGCTCAAATTCAAAACCTCTAACTAAAAAACCAACTGTCTTATCCACTATGTCATACTCTTTGAAGGTAAATGTATTCACTTTGTATTATTTTTTTAATGGAGTGGTAAGTACTCCTTCATTCTTAACCAAGAAGTCTCGAGTTCGAATCCAGTTGGTTACGGAGTCCCTTATGTTAGGGAGTGTTTACCTCCAATTTGAAACTTTCCGACGCGTATTCGAATTTGATCGGGCTCCAATATGGTACCGGACACCAGATGAAAAAAATAAAATAAATGAATATATCAAATATAGACATACTGCCATACTAAACCTTTCTAGCTTTAGGTTACTCATAATATTTTATGTCCATCTCCTTTTGCCTCTTGTGCTTCTTTCGGCGTAGTGAACTTAATAATCCTTTTTTATTTATAATTTTGCAAAATTTAAAAGGAAAAATAATTAAAGTGATCTATCATTACAATGTTCCTTTACAAAAAATGATAAATTAAATACATAAGATATTTATACAATCATTTTCTTTATTGAAATTTTCTAATATTTGGAGATATTTTTGAGATAAAGAGGAGGAATTAAGACCTGTAATGATGATGAAATCTTCACCTTTTCTCTTTATTTGCTATTTGAATATCATCTCATTTTTTAAGTACTTCTTTTGCTTGTTGGTGCTAGTTCTATAAAGTTTCTACTAGAATGCATAGGCATATTGCAAAGAGTACTTGACTATGGTGGGATCTACTAATCAAATACTCAACGGAGCAACAATATATCCAATATAATTTTACGTATAAATAGGACGGATAGATAAAAAGTCTATGCAATTTTTATCCTATATTATTGAGGTAGAGACAACATATAAGTTTGACAAATACGCAACATGATTCCTATTTTTAGAACCAATGATTTTCATTGCTAGAAAATAACAAGGCATAATATATAAATATGCCTTTTTATTTGATATCAGTTCACGTATGCCCTCTAATTTTGAATGTGCACATGTAGACACTTAAACTTTTATAAAGTTAAGCAAATAGATACATGCGTCCTACGTAGCATCAACAATTTCCATCTTACAGGTGTTCTATATGTATTATGCCATGAAGGACTAAGGTGTCTACTTGTTCAACCTTTTAAAAGTTAAAATGTCTACTTATGCACATCCAAAGTTGAAAGACATAAATGTGATATGAGGCCAAATTAAATGACACATTTATGTATTATGTCAAATAAGAAATTAGTGACAAATAAAATTTTGTAGCTAAACAATAAACATTCCATGCTAATCTCATTTAGCTATATTAACGATGAATTATAAGAAAACTCAATTAGCTAGGTGCTTTTTAACAACGAATTAGCTAAGTATTATCAACAAACTCCGTAGCTAATTTCATATTTCATAGTATTGAATTTCATCACTAATAATTACTTATCATTTTGCATAACTAAAAGGGACAATAACTTGAGATTGTGAAGAGAAAAAAAAAATAGATTAAAATTCACTCATTTTGTCTCTCTATGGTATGCAGCAAACATGGCAACTTTATACTGTTTTGTCAGCCACAAATACCCTTCATTTTTGCTAAAAAGTTTGCTTTGTCTCTCTGCTATTCTCAATAACTATATAATCCACCATACCAAACTTACCACTTTATTAATTTCTCTTCATTTTGTTTGTGCACTCCTTGCAAATATTTCACCTTAATAATGTTACATATGCCCCATTTAGTGACATGTACTTTACTTTGTGAGTTATCTATAGGGCTACTTTTATTTGTAATATATAATATGTATTCCATTTTATTTTATTTTAGTTTTTTTGGTGTATGATATCTATATTAAAGTTTGATTAATTTAAATTTGTGTTACGTAGTCAGGGGTGGATCTAGTATATATATATATATATATATATATATATATATATATATATATATAGTTGATGCTGAATCTCTTTCAACTTCTTCTTATGTTTACTTTTCATATTTTGACCTCCATTAATAAAAAAAAAACGTGACTCTACCCCTACACGTAAGGCTCATTCAAAAAAGTGTTTCCTATCGAGATGGATAAATGTTGAAAGTTCATTTTTTATTTATTTTACAATTAACATAGTTTAATTAGCTTCATAAAGTAAGTGAGTTAACACTTATCATGTAAGCCATTAATAATATATAATTTGAATGGAAATGATCTCTTCTATTATTATTTTGTCCATTAATTCAACCACTTATTTGAATTCAAGTGAAATAAATTGGAGGGAAACAACATACACTTTTACAATTTTCAAGAAGTGTAAATAAGGGTATAATAAGAAAAAATTTGTTGTCCTTTCTTGATTTGTCAAAATGGACAACTAAATAGGGACAACTAAAAAAGGAAATATGGACAAGTAAATAGGGACGGAGGGAGTAGTAAATATAAGTCATGTGTATACAATGAATACGAGAGGTCAAGATTATTTTTTGAATACTTCTACAAACTTTAGTATAATATGATGAAATTTCACTAGTAAAAATCCGAACTCCATTCACTAATGCTTTTAAGGTTGCTTTGATTGTCTATCCAAAAGTGTCTATTTATTATTTTCTCATCGCTTTTAAGGTCGATTAATTCAAATTTGTACTAAGATTCATTAAAAAAAAAAGGTGTTCTCCGTCATTTAAAAAAAAAATGAATTTCATACTGCTAATTATGAGTGATTTTCTTTATCTATCTTATCATAATCTAAGATAGTCAAGAATTTTATAGTATAAAAAATGCATATACATAAATATGTCCTTTAATTTTGCCTCATTTTATATTTATGTCTTTCGATTTTGAGTGTGCACAAATAGGCACTTAAACTTGTATAAAATTGAACAAATAGACACACACGTCCTATGTGGCATCCTACATGGCAATTTGCGTCCTACGTAGTGTCCTATGTGTATTATGCCACATAGGACTCATATGTCTACTTGTTCAACTTTATACAAGTTTAAGTATCTATTTGTGTACACCCAAAGTTGAAGAGTATAAGTGTGAAATAAGATCAAGTTAAAGGACATATTTATGTGTTAATACCTATAAAAAATATGCATAACAAATTTACAAAATAGGTAGAGAAGTATTCTAATTTCCTCTTCAGCCTTGCAAAAAATTATAATTAGGTAGTGCTCTAACTTGTAAAACATTTAAAAAAACATAGCCCCTTTATTTAAAGAGGGGCCCAATACATAAATAGTCGACCCCTTTTGTCTAATTCCTCATTTTCGACATCTTTAGTAATGTAAATCCTTTGGGTCGTTTGGTGTGAGAGATAAAAATAAAGGGAAAATTTTTAAAATAATAATATTTTAGCATTTAATAGGATCCCTTGTCAACATTTTCAATATTTATTTAAAATGACAATATTTTGGTTTGTTATAATGCTGATTGTATTTATTTAATTTGAAAGAATACAATTTTTTAATAACAAAATGGAGAGAATCATGGAAGAAAATATTTCAAAAAAGGTAAAAATATTTCCCTTAGTTTTTTATCATTACTTGTTTAAACTTTTTAAAATATAATTTTATCTGAAATGTATTCGGATGAACTTCTTTAAATATGATTTTGTGTATTCGGATGAACTTCTTTTTGCAAAATGAGCACAATAAATACTCATTTCAATTGAAAAGTTAGACCATACAATTCAAAACCTAATTGTATACCAATAGGACAAATACAAATTCAAATCTAAATACAAACTAGTTGGTATACAAAGTGATATTGAAAATACAAAATGAGCCAAATAAAATACACAATTTATTTTACTAATGCAATTAGTATGAATACCTATATAATGAATACGTAAATAAACTGTATTATGGTTATTCAGAATTGAAAATGAATACAAAATCAAATCTAAATACAAACTATCTGGTATACAAAGTGATATTGAAAATACAAAATGATCAAAATAAAATACAAAAATTGTTTTACTGATGCAATTAGGATGGATATCTATATAACATAAATAAACTGTATTTTGGTTATTAGAATTGAGAATGAATACAACATCAAATATAAATACAAAACTTAATGATATACCATTAGGACGAATACACAATCAAATCTAAATACAAACTATTTGGTATACAAAGGGATATTGTAAATACAAAATAAGCAAAATAAAATAAAAAGTTTGTTTTACATATGTAATTAGAATGAATACCTAAATAATGAATACATAAAATTAATTGTATTTTGGATATTTATAATTGAGAATGAATGGACAATTAAGAACTTCAATCCGACAATTGATTTACCAAGTTCCATGGATTCAAGAAGAGTCATTTCGAAACCATCCATAGAGCAGTGACATAGATCTCAAACCCGACAGAAAAACTTGAATAATTAGTTCTTCTTCAACAATGAGGGAGAGAATAATTGGGGATAAGGGTTTGAAAAATACCCCAACTTTGGTCGAATTTGCTGTTGCGATACTAAACTTTCATGAGGACCTATTACCTCCCTAGACTATTTAATACCATATTTTAAACATATATATTTGTCCACGTGGACATAAAAAATAATGCAAAATTATAAATAGTAATGTGTCCACGTGGCACATATACCTTTAAAATACATTATTAAATAGTTCATGGGGTAAAAAATATGGTATTAAATAGTCTAGGGAGGTAATAGGTCCTCATGAAAGTTTAGTATCGCAACAGCAAATCTGTCACGACCCGAGCCTACACCCTGGACGTGGCCGGCACTCGAGAACCATTGTTGGTCCCCAAGCGAACCCTCATCCTGGCTGACTTCAAGTGGAAGACTAACTTAATCATGCAAAAGCTTAAAACTAAAACAAAAGTTCATAAAATATATACAACTCGCCATAAAAAGGCATTTTTAGTCTTCAAAACATTTAACAAAATAAATGAAAAGACTTCTGAAACTCTACTGTCTATCTATGAAGCCTCTAATTGATAAAGATGGAAATCGGGACAAGACCCACGACCTCCTAACAACTGATATAACTAAAAGGTAAATGAAAACCTCCGAAAGCAATGAGGCTCACCATAGCTAACTCGAACTCCCGAATGTATCAACAAATCTCCTGTTGATGATCCTGAATACATTTGTCTGCATCATGAAAGATGCAGGTCAAATGGCTCAGTACGTAGAATGTACGAGCATGTAAGAGGAATTCTAAAACATCAACATAAGCTTGAATCTTGATAAAAAGAAACATACTTACCTTTTCTGAACTCACTCAACTCAAATGAATACTCAAGGATACTCAAAACTACTCAAACTTACTCAACTCAAAAGTATTCAAGGATAAAATACTCAACTCAGAGATTAGATACTCGACTTCAAAGATATGATACTCGACTTGAAATACTCAACTCATGAATACTTAATTGAACTCATTTCAATATAAATCAATTTAAAATGAGTGCAATATAAAGAACAAACTGTTTAAAAACATGTTGTCAACTCTGTGTGTATGCAAGGATACAACATAACTCTGAAATGTATGTAAAAATACAATAAACCGATGTATATAAAATACAATAACTTATGTGGGAGTTTCTCTAATCGATAACCATCACTTAAGAGCTATAGTGATGATACAACACTTTACCTCACGATGCCAAGGACCATCCTATAACTTGCCATCGGTATAGGACCTTACTTAACTTAATGGATCCACGAGCTTAACTTACGTGATCATCTAAAAAGTATGACCCGTTAAATCCCATGTTGGCTACATGGTTCTTATGGAGATTTGAGTTAATATGAACTCACGTCTCCAATTCGGTGCTCATATGTGTTTTAAACACCTCTTTCTTTAGTTTTGAGATAATTGCTCAAAGCTTAGCCCAAAGGCTCTCTTGGAATCAATGGTCCCTTTTACTGAAAAAACTAGCCTAAAGGCTCTTTTGGAAATCATAGTTCCTTTATTGCTCAAATGTGAAAACATTTATAAACTTCTTTGGGAATACTTAATTCCCTAATAACTTTTGAGAAATGAACTCAACTCTTTACTGTTTGCTTCACTTGAAAACTTGAGTCTTAAAACGAAGTTAAAACATTTATAAAAGACTTTACTCTTACTCTTTACTTAACTTCAAAGCTTAAGTCTTAAAACAAAGTTAAAGCATTTGTAAAAGACTTCTTAAAATATGGTTTATGCCGAATTAGGGACATGAATGACTCAATGTAAGGTTTTCAATAACCATAGATAAAACTCAATACTTGGGACTCAAGAACTTCAATGATACTACTCATTTCAAGAATAATCAACTCAGAGGGTTCATGCGGAATTATAAGCATGAACTTCTTAACTCAAGAACTCAAAGATACTTCTCAAAAGGGCTTAGAAACTCAACACTTAAAGGCTTAAAACTTGAAGATACCACTTCTCTGGAAAATGTTCAACTTACGAAGTTCATGCGGAATTATAGGCATGAAACAACTCGACTCGATGATCTACATAATAACATGGACTCATGTATATGACTCTTCTCATTCTCTTACTTACTTTCTCAGAACTTAGTTCAAATCGATAGTTGATCTCAAAGTATTCAGAATTGAACTCATAAGTTTTTCTTGAACTCTACTCTTAACTTTCTCTTGAATGTGAATAATGAATTCAAGAGTTTGGTTCATGACATGGAGGATCTCATGATGACAAGGTAGACTCATGAATACACTATTTTCATCCTCGTACTTACTTGCTCGAGTCTTAAAACAAGTTACTAGAAGTTATAGAAGACTCCTCAAATGGACTTTCTTAGAATGTTCGAAAGAATTCTCAAAATTTAACTCTTAACTCTACCTTGAATTTGAATTATGAATTCAAGGTTATGATCATGTTAGGAATGATTTTAGGTGTTTAGAAGTAGCTTATAGTAGTTAGAATTGAAAAGGAGTGAAGGTGCACTTTAAATGAACTCAAACGGGGCAACCGATGACAAACTGGGTGGGGCAGGCGACCCTGGAGCTATGGGTGGCGCGGGGCGCCAACCCCTAAAATTCAGAGGTGGGTTTGGGGCGCTTTGGCAGGCGTATCGCGCCAGGCCCCCAACCAAAAAAATCTGACGAACTTCTTTGCTTGTTTTCTCACCCTAACTCGCCTAGAATCGAACAATTTCTTCCTCAATTACTTAACATAAATACACTCTAATCTACTCAATACATCCCTTAAAACACACTTTTATCTCAAGAAATCATCCAAAACCCAACACAATAAGATTTAGGATGAACTTCAAGAACACCTGTCAAGAACGCATCAAGAACTCTAATCTTTCAACTTTAAGAATGAAATTGAGCTGATAATAACATGATTGGCGTATGGGTGAACTAACCCAACACTATGGAAGCTTACATACCTCTTAGGGATTAAACTCATGGCGAAAATCCGCAACAAAACGCAAGACTCTCGACAAACGCTTTGATCATCTCATTTTTTCTCCTCTTTTTTCTTCTTGAACTCTCAACTAAAACCCTAGGCTAATTTTAGGATTATAAAACTGAACCTAATAGGATTAGACTCTTAAAATATTACTAAAAACGAATTAAATTTGGTTGGGTAAGGAAAAGACTAAAATACCCTCACTATTTCCGACTAACTTTCCTTAACTGGGCAACCTAACTTCAAAGTGCCATATCTCACTCACTATGAAGGACGGCTCGAGTCTTAGTTCGAAAAAAAATTATGGGGTGTTACAAAATCCGACCAAAGTTGGGGTATTTTTCAGACTCTTATCCTAAATAATTGGTATAAACTTGAATAATTAGTTTTCCTTCAACAATGAGGGAGAGAATAAATGAATAATGGAGAAAATTTGATGAAAGAGAAAAAAAATGAGAAAACGTGAATGATGGGACAATGGTTAAAACTAAAAAGTTGATGAAAGAGAAAACAAAATTGAAAACGTGAAAGATGGAAAATAAATTTAATCGTACTAAAGCCTAGGAAGAAGTGTAAATGGGTAGTGAATGTATTTTTTTTTTTCATTTTTACCGGTTAGTGGTATAGAATTTGGTCCAATGTTGGACTGTTTTGAGAAATAAAAAGGAAAGACAAATAATAATATTTGGATACAAATTATTTTCTAAAATATTGACATTTTAAATAATTGTTTTAAAGTGTTGATGTTTTTACTAATTAAGTTAGGGATTGTGACTAGTTTGCTAATTTACCCTAAAATAGTGATGGAATTATTTTTTTGTATCTTGTTTGGTTGTCATGTTTGGGATAACTTATCCACCATTTATATCATAGTGGCATAAATTATCCCATATACATGGTGGGATAAGTTATCTCAAGATAACTAACCCCAGAATAACTAATCTTGAAATAACTTATTCTCAATCAAACGACCACTTTAAGTATAGTATAACCTGCCAACTAAACTAAAATTTGAGCATGTTGGGCTGAACATATTTCATAGAGGAATGCATAGCGTAAACATTTGAACATATGATAAGTATACATCTCAATCTCAATTCAGGTTGATGTGTATGATTAGAGAAAATATATTTTATATGATCAATTTATCTATATAGTAATTGTTTGTAAACACACACAAATATGAGTCAAAAGTATTCAGATGATCAATCGTAATAATGACTACTAAACACCTATTTTCTTGGATTCGAAAGTGATTAGGATAACATGCAGAAACTTAGAATTCATAAATCAAATAGTGATAAATTGGATGACAAAAATTTATATTAAAAATATAATATTATTATATGAAAAGAGTAATATAAAAGAAAAATATTAAAACTGTTGAGAGAATAAAATTTTCCTATAAACAAAAGTCTCTAAACGACTACATTATGGATGATATTGTGCTTGTAATGAGAATATGAATATTCAATTCATAAATCTCCAAACTTTTTCCTCTAAAAAGGAATAAACCAAATACGGAAAAAAAACTATTTTCCTTTCACAAAAAGTTAAAACATTTATAGTAATGCTTTATAACAAAATCCTAACATATAATACCCCGAAATCTCAAGTAGAATAATGATGACATGTGAATGACGAAGGTTGTAGGAGGCATGGTATGTGTGTGTGGCGTATGATGATGATGATGATGAGAGACATGCATGATGATGCCATGTCATTGCGAGCGTGCGATAGTGGTAGCAGTTAATCATCATTAATTCTCTTAAACATTCATTTTTAATTATACCTAAAACAACCACTCTCCCCTCCCCTCCCAATTAATCACCCAAATCCCATTTATAGCGCGTGCAATTCTCACCATTCAACCTCCATTAATCTGATCCTCGATTTTCATACTTTCTTATTTAAGATCATATCTCATTATATAAAATTATGTTTAGTAATAACCTCCTCTAATTCTTCATCTACCTATTATAACTCGTCATATTTTTCATGGTGAGAAAAAATATATTTTCTAAAACTATACCCATACTATAGTAATGATACTAACGATAAAGTGATAAGTATTTTTAATCAGAGATATCGAGATTTTACTGGAGGAAGAAGTTGAGTATACGCGTTTAAGTAGGGTGGGTGGAAGAAGTTATATGTCGCGGTCTAAAGGGGACAAAGGAAAAAGAAAAGGCGCTTTGTTGTCGGGAGTATAAACATGATACTCTTGCTTTGTCGCCTTTTTCCTTATCCTCTCAACTAATTCCTTCTGCGTAACTCTTACGAAACTATTTTCTTTTCACAAAAATAAAAATATCATTCAAACCCCACCACCCCCAATTAAAAATAATAATGGAAAATTACTATACTATTTTCAAAATTAAAATATAATATGTAATATTCTTTTAATCTCATTTTAACGGTTGTTTTAATTTCAAAAATTTGATCCAAAACAAATGTCGATATTGAGTATCAAAGTTGATTATTATTTTCTAATTATATCTTTAACAATTTATTTTTTTAATTGAGCATGAAAAATATTTAAAAAGCGACTGTTAAAATCAAAGAGAGTGTGTATATATGAATATAGCATGTAGGAGGATCTATATGTAATTTAGGGTTAAGAAATACGAGAGTCAGGACGGAGTTAGAAGTTTTGGGTATGGATTCGATCGAACCTAGTAATATAGTAATTTGTGTTTAAATAGTGTATTTATATTAAGAAGTTTATCAAAAACATGTACAAATATTAAATTTAGAATTGTTAAAATAGTTATTTTTTTATTGAGCATGAAAAATATTTAAAAGCCATTGTTAGAATCGAAGAGTGTGTGTATATATGAATATAGCATGTAGGAGAATCTATATGCAATTTAGGGTTAAGAAACACGATAGTCAGAGACGGAGTTAGAAGTTCAGGTATGGATTCGATAGAACCTAGTAATATAGTATTTTTTGTTTAAAATAGTGTTTGTATTAAGAAGTTTATCAAAAACATGTACAAATATTAAATTTAGAATTATGTTATTAACACTTCAAATCATTGTTATAAAATTCAAAACCCATAAGGTTGTCTTAGTATATATATTAGATATATTTAGATATTTATAAATATTTTAATAAAAAAATCATTATTACTGTATATTTACTTGAGAGTGCAATGGAAATCTTTAATTTCATACAGCTCTACATTTTGTAAAATTATAATTAAAGGATACATATATACATCAAAAACACATATATGGAGGGAAGTGTATTTTACCTATTTAAAAAAAAATTACAGACAAATTTTTTATACAAGTTGGTGGCAATTGGGTTGTTAGAGTACATTCTGTTTGCTAATTGAATTTTAAAAGTTAGGTACAATACCAACTATACAACTCAAAGTTGATTTTTTTAATTTTTATTTTGCGGCGCTGTCAATGAATTACAAGGTATAATCAATGATTTAATTCTACTAATAATATCATTAAACATATACTCTTTTTATTATAATAAAAAATACTCAAATGTATTTCCCCATTAAATCCATAAAAGATGCCGAAATTCATGGATCTTTTTTTTTCTTTCTATTTTAAGATCTTCTTTAGCTTTTCTTCATTATAATAAATCCTCCCTCTGTTCCTAATTACTTGTCTATTTTTTCTTTTATAGTTGTCCCTACTTACTTGTCTATTTTGACAAATCAAAAAATGACAATTTTTTTACCTATTATACCCTCAATTAAATGACTATTTACTTTGAAAAATGCAGAACTTTTCATCCACTTCATAATTAATATGGGTAAAATGATAAACTCACTATGTCATTAATTGATTTCTTAATAGGTGTGTCAATTCAAAAGTGGACAAGTAATTACGGACAAAGGGAGTAGAAATTAGCATGTGAACTTCCTAATTTACCCTTTAGAGGTGGGGACAAACTTGAGTTTTTGGTTTTCAAGTGTCCAAAGCATGTTTAGAGCTTTGACTAAATTTGGATAGCGCACTGCAGGGCCTGTTGAGTGTGAAGTTCCTAACAGAATTTTCTCCATATGCAGTATTCGAACCTGAAACTTCTAGTTAAGGGTGAAATAGTCTCACAATTACACCATAATCCAGGTCGGTGAGTCAAACTTGATTGGAGCGTTGCATTTTACTGTGGGGTCCATGTGATTGGAGGGGTAATTATGACATCAAAAGATTGAGTTTTTAATATGCGTTTAATTGTGTGTTTAGCCAAATGTCTTGAAAGGTAAAATTAATTTTTTATTTTGAAATAATGATATATATATTAAAGAGATAAGATGTTTGAGTAAGATTTTTTTAATTTAAAAAAAGTATTTGAGAGGTGACAAAATATTTAAACAAATTTCATGAAACGTTTCATGCGTAAAATAATTGTTGTATTGAAAGGATGTGCAAAGTGGATTTGGATTCAACATCAATGGATAATTAAACTATACATTAAGCCAATCGATTTGATTTTTTACCACTAAATATGAGATTTAAAGTAACAGTTGAATTTATTTTAGTGATTGAAGGAGACACGAGTTGTAATAATCAAACAATATATTCTTCATGCTAAATTAAATACTATCAAAGCTATAAGCAAGAATAATAGACGAGTAAAAAATATAAAATGAATTTTATTTGGTTGCTTCGCACATAATTGATCGACAATCATTAGCAGAATTACTAGATTTTAAATTTTTAAGAGTTTAAATTGCAATTTTGAAAGTAATAAAGTGGAATATTTGTGATAAAAATTCGATGGAATAAAGTAAGGGAATGGAAGGAATATATATTCTTATAAATTGAACTCAATATAACATGTTGTGTGAGTTCCGTCATCAATGAACATGATCTGCTTGTTGAAATCATTCCATTCAATTGTGAGAGATAATCTCAGATTCTCAAAAATATGATTATTGATGAGCCTTATCCGTGTTGCGATTTGATAAACTACATTTTAAAACTTATTTCTTAAATTAAGCGATACTAAATTAGACACATGCCATCTTTTGATACGATGAAATGTCAAAATTAGACTTTTGGCCCATACAATTTGACATGGAGGTAACTTGTACAAGGATAAAACAAACAACACAACCAAAATGACCTTGTTTTCATCTTTCAATTTGTAATTTATACATATAAAAAATTACCATATGACACTATATATCTCATTCTCTATGTAGTATATAATCCATATTTCCTCTAACGAAAAAAACATGTCAAATTATTAGAAAAAATTGTATTGATATTAGTTTTAATATTCTTTAATTCTTTGTGTAGTACTGATTCATTCTATGTATAACTAATAAATGTATTAATTATACATTTTAGTAAGTTATAACAAAAGTAATATTATTTTTTAAAATTCTAATACACTATGTTTAGTATTATTCCGATTTTACTACAACCCTATTCATTTAACAAAATAAAATCAAACAAATGATAAAAGCATAGCACAAACTAATTTAATATTATTAATACACATTATTCAATATTTATTTTTAGGACCCGTTTGGCCATGCGATATGGTATCATGATACGGAATCATGATATGGTATCATGATATGGAATCATGAGATGAAATTAAAGTTTTGTTTGGACATGCGATATAGAATTTTTGTGTTGTATATTTTCTCATAAACATAAAAATCCCATAAGTTGTAAAACTATTAAAAGAACCCCAATTGTTTATTCAATCTTATCAAATAAACAAAAATTTATAAAATCGCATAATAAATTATTACAAAGCTATTTGGTCTCCACTTAAGTAATTGTTTCATCTAACTTTAATTTAATTTTTAAAAAATTGAACATAAATTGTAGTGTACTAGTCTTTAATATAATCCTCCCACATAATACGGATAATTTTCTCACGTTGAACTTGCATTTCTCGATCATGTGACCGAGAAGACGAACCAACATTGTTATTTGAGCCATTTGTTGGTCAATATCATCCGCAACTATATTTTCATGTTCATAGACCATAAATATTTCATCACTTTAACAATCGGTTGGTGTGAGTTAAAGTGACTATATGTTGGTGAGAATAATAATTTTTATGTCGATGAGAATAATAAATTTTAAAAAATAATGATGTGATTATAAAATTTATTTACATATGAAATAAATGGTTAGTAGATATAAATGTGAGGTTGTTTTACCAAAATATAAACTTGTAGATTAATTTTTGTATTAAAAACATCTCAAATCATGATATGGAATTACCATATAATTCTATATCATGGTTTTTGGAGAATATGGAATCACATCTCATGATATGGAATCATGAGATGGAGTCAGCGTAAAATCGCATGTTCAAACACTGATTCCATCTCACGATACCATAGCGTAATATGATTTCACATGGCCAAACGCCTACTTAAGTCATTTTAACTATTTTTGATAATAATGGAGCATGTGATATAAAATAGAAATAGTATAGTAATATTTTTTTTTAATGATAAAGAGGAGAAGTAATGAGTGGAGTAGTTGAAAATTGTTGGATTGACCATAGAGAGGCCTGCTTTTCTTTGTCTACTCATAATAATTATTATGCTCCTTTTTTAGCTCTACTCCTCCACAAAATTATTTGTCCTTTTGTTTTTTCCCTATTGGAATTTATTTTTTAATCATACAAGGGTTGTAAAATTTCTTGAGGGGTGAAAAAGAAAGGTTGAAATAATGCTAAAAAAGTTTAAAACATTTTGGTGGATTGGAAATAAGATGTTTGGAAAACTATACTTATACTATATAGTATAGTTTCACAAATATAATTTACGAAGGATAAAGTATACAAATATCTTATATTTATTTTGAGTAAATCAAAATTATTTTTGATAGACCTCTAAAAATTAAAAAAATATTATTTTATTTTTCATTCGGTGTTCGGCATTCGCATTGAAATTCGATTTTTTTGAATTCACACCGCATAAGGTTTCATTCTATGAGAAGTGTTCCTTATCAAAAGCTTTTTCATACTTATGACTCAAATTCGAAATTTCTAGTTAAGGGAGAAACAACCTTAACCGTTATACCAATATATTTATTGGGAGTAAGAATTATTATCATTAATAATTGGTTAAACTTTCTTTATTTTTTTAATTTTTTTTTCTGGCTAAATAATTAGACAAAAATGGAAACATGAAACAGACCTAGGTGGGTGGGTGAGGAGGGGGGGGGGGGTCTGTCCTGTCTACTCTTGATCCTTTCTTGTAGATCTATCATCCATCTTCATCACATGTGTGTCAGTATGTGTTTGTATGTGTACTTTGGTCAGGTCAATTGTATCTGTACATGGATTATTTTTTATTTTTTATTTTGCTGAATTTTGATTCTTCAATCTTAATATAGAATTTTTATTATATGGTTTATTGATGAATTAATTTAGATTTATATCGATTTAACTCACTAATAAGGTAGAATGTTTTATCAAGAGGCTGTTGTTGTTGTAGATTTTATATATTTACGTTTTTCAACTTAATACTTCTAATTAAAATTGGAAGGGCACAATGCCACAATATTATTCAGAATGGGAAATACTCATTGGTTCTTAATTAGAGATCTGATTTGAATTTCGAGAATGAAATAGACTTATTTGAAAATTATTTATTTTTTCATGTTTTTTGTTCTATTTTCAGAACCAGAAAGGAAAAAAAAAAAATACTTAAAAGGAAAAAAGGTTGACTAGAAGCACTATGAATACAACTTTCTTTGAGGTTGATTGTTGACTACAACCACAGCACATTTTTAATTAATTAAACTTCAAGGATTTATGTATCATAACCCCTCCCCCCCGCTCAAAAAAAAAATTCTTTTAAAAAATATAGAATAATAATTTAATAGAATTAATATTAGTAGTATTTTTTTTTTGTTTTGAAAATACTATACAAGAAAAACATCTAATAAGTAGGGGTTGAAAAGATTGAATTATACGCAAATTTAATATTTTAATAGACTCTAGACTATTTATTTTAAAATACCAAATAAATTTAAAGTACATTATCTCTTTTTTTGTTTTTCTTTTCTATGAGAGATTTATGTACAAAAACCAATTGAACATTATGTTATAGTAAATACAGAACTTAAATTTTCATTTAAAAATATTTGAATATATGGAAACTGACAAAACAGGATTTGATTATACTGTATATTCAATAGTGCAAGTTAGAAATTTGCTAAATTCATATAAAAACTGTAGATGTTACATTATTCTATTTTTAGAAAAATTTAACTAAAACTTACTAAACATTATCTTTTCTTGTTTCCAACAAATTATCACTAAAATATCATTTAAAAGAATATTTATCCTCAATCAATGCATCTTTTTCTATTCTAATCTCTCACACGACAACTATATCTTTAAATTATCCAAACTTTACTCTTTTTAGACCATCCAAAAAGCTAAGAAAGTATATTTATGTTATAACTTTCCCATAATTAATGAAAATTTCACTTTTAAAGGTATTATTATGAAAAAGAAAACGTCCTTTTTTCCCTCTCCTTTTTCCCATTACCCTAAAAAAACAAATGCACACAAAAATAAATTATGATTTAAATTAACATTTGAATATGTAATTTGAAGACATGATTTGAAAATCGTCATTTCAATTTCTTTTTTAAGAATATAAAATTTTGATCCATAAGTTAATACTTTGTATAGAAAAAATAATATTTTTAATATTGCAAAAAATGACTGATGTTCATTGTGGTGAGATCGTCTATGTGCAAAAATTATATTAAGATCCTTTTGACCATGATAATTCTTTTTCATTCTTTTAACCTTTTTCGATTATTTTCTCATTTTATTTGAAAATCAACGTTTGACGATGAAAATTCCAAATAGATATTTAAATGTATCTGAAATTTAAAAAACACCCAAAATGTTGTTATCACCTTTTTCACTTTTTCTTTTTCAAGTTTATCCTATTTTTTAAAATAATATAATCTTATTTAAATTATATTTCATGGAAAAGTATAGCTAAATGTAACTCTGACTTCAATTGTGAAAATATCAAATAAAGTGATTCTTTTTATTTTCATCGCCATACGCCAACGTATAAAATTATATGTATTTCAAAATTTCTAATAAAAAAAATACTTTTTATTAAAAAAAACATATTAAATTTATTAATGCGACACCTAATTATAATTTGATATCTTATTTATGAACTATAATTTGCTCATCTCTTAGAATTGAAAAGGAATTCAATTTTTTTTTATTGTCATCACTACTTGCGAAATTTTCATGTTTGTTAGAAAAAATATAACTCAATTATTTTTTATATTTAAATTAATTCAAATTTAATTTTAAAGAGACACTTGATCATAATTTTTTTTGACTCTTTTCAAAGTTGGATTTCAAAAAATATGTTTGATCATATAATTCGAGAATTCAACTTTCAATATTTTTGAAAAATACTAAATAAAATATTTTCTCTTTAAATTACTCACAAAAATTCAGATAAAACTCTGAATTTATTTGTCTTTCAAATAAAATAAATTAATTCAAAATTTATAATCCCATATTATAATTACATCATGAACCAAATCCCTCCTTTTTTAAAAAAATAAAAAAAAAATGTCTTTTTAGTTTTTCTTTTTATCTTTTTGGTAAGTACTTTTTGTTAATTTTAAAATGAGCCTAGAGTTTCACATAGGACAGCAAATAAGCTTTTGTTACTGTCTGCCAAATGGAGGGTCCTTAGTTTTTTTCTCTCTCTTTCTGCTACCAAAAAATAGCCTCACTACTCCACCATCATCTTCTTCTTCCTTCTTCCTTCTTCTCTTACTGCTGCAAATAAGCTTTTTGTTACTTGGGTTTTCTCTTACAACATCAAATTTACAACTTTGGTTCTCACAGGTAAAAAAAAAGAGTAATCTTTTTCTTGTTTTTTAAGCTAATCTTGAAATTTTGACTTTTGGGTTCTTTCTTCTTTGCATGTTCTTGAAATTTTCTTGTTTTTGATTTTTGGGAAGTTTGTGGTTTTGGGGGTGATCTGTTCTCCGTTTCATATGATTTTGTAGATCTGCTGAGTGATTCTTGGTTTTGCTTTTTGTCTTAAAAATCAGTTTTTTTTCCTGTTTGAGCTGTATATACTTGTTGTAACTTGTGAAAATGAAGGATTTTGGGTTTTTTTTTTTACTTGTTGGAGTGACGATAACAACTTTTTTTTATTTTTTGGGTCTTTGGGGGTGTTGTTTTTGTATTAAAGAACTAATCTTTGAGGTATTTGGGTGAAGTTTAGTTTTTGGTTCTTGTTTAATTTTGTTCCTGCTGTTTGCTTTTTTAAATGGGGAATATTCCTTTTGAAAAAGCTTATGATCTTTCCTTTTCTCTTCTGCTGAATTTTTCTGGGCAAAAGTAGCTGCTTTAAGAGAGGATTTTTATTTTATTTTTTTTCCTGCTAGTACATTAATGTCTGTATTTGCTAATTACCTTGCTAATTTTTTTTAACTCCAAAACTTAAAAGAGTTTACCTTGCTATCTACTTTGCTATGTATTTTGCTTAGGGTTGATTTTCCATAGTTTGAGTTGTTATCTTAGAAAGTCTTCCTTTTTCTTATTCCAAATTTTTTTCAACAAGGAATGTGACTTTTCGAGTTAATAACTATTAGGTGAGTGACTATTTGAGGAATCATCTATACAACAAACCGTAGTAATTTAATTCCCAGGATTGTAGGACAGACTAATCCTTTTTTTTATGTTAAACACCTAATGCTCAAAGCATTCTGAATGGTTTATTATCTGCACTTGATTTTGATCTAGAATAGTGTTATGTTAATAACTTTATTTCCTTTTTCTTGAAATGAGCTGTGCAGAATTATTAGAGTGATTTGTAATTGTGATGTCTCCGCCACTCCTTGGTGTTGGGGAGGAGGAGGGCCAGAGTAATGTAACTCTACTGGCTTCTTCGACTTCCTTAGGAAGCATATGCAAAAAAGGATCAGCTCTTAAAGAGCGAAACTATATGGGTCTATCTGATTGTTCGTCGGTGGACAGCTGTAATATTTCCACCTCATCAGAGGACAATAATGGATGTGGATTAAATCTCAAGGCGACGGAGCTCAGGCTCGGTCTCCCTGGATCCCAGTCTCCCGAAAGAGGCGAGGAGACTTGTCCTGTGAGCTCGACAAAGGTTGATGAGAAGCTGCTCTTCCCCTTGCACCCTGCCAAAGATACTGCTTTCTTGGTATCGCAGAAAACAGTAGTTACTGGCAATAAACGAGGATTTTCAGACGCTATGGATGGATTCTCAGAGGTGAACAATCATTTCTTTCAAAAGGATACTCATTTTTTGGTAAAGCTGCAACTGAAGTTACTAAATCTATCCTACAGGGAAAATTTCTGTCGAATTCCGGTGTGAAATCAGGTGATGCAAAGGAGACCTCACGTGTGCAACCACCTAAAATGAAAGATGCTAATACTCAGAGTACAGTTCCCGAGAGGCCTTCTGCTGTGAATGATGCCTCAAACCGTGCGGGCAGTGGTGCCCCTGCTACAAAGTGAGTATCTCCCGCTAGGAGTAAGAAGTGAGATATTTGGATAATGATTGTACAAAATGGCTAATCTGTGAACTTATGTTCAAAAATAAAAGTCTAATCATCGTTGTTTAATTTCAGGGCACAGGTTGTTGGTTGGCCACCCATTCGATCTTTTAGAAAGAACACTCTAGCCTCTGCCTCAAAGAACAACGAAGAGGTGGACGGAAAAGCTGGCTCACCAGCTCTTTTCATAAAGGTCAGCATGGATGGTGCTCCCTATTTGAGGAAAGTGGACCTCAGAACCTATTCTGCATACCAAGAGCTCTCTTCTGCTCTTGAAACAATGTTCAGCTGTTTTACTATAGGTTAGCTATTTTGAAGCCTTTTACTAGTTCATAATTTCAGTGATTGGTTTAAAATAGTAAGATACTTGTTCATGATTTTTTCATTGTCCTAGTTACTGCTACTTCCCTGTTATGACAGGTCAATATGGATCTCATGGAGCTCCTGGGAAGGATATGTTAAGTGAGAGCAAATTGAAGGATTTGCTTCATGGATCTGAGTATGTTCTCACTTACGAAGACAAGGATGGGGACTGGATGCTTGTTGGTGATGTACCTTGGGAGTAAGCTCTTGCTAATTCAACTCCTTTTTTTTTTTCTTTCCCTTTTAGCACTGTTTTGTATAGTTTACAACATTTTCTGCCAACCTATTTCTTGTTTGTCTGCATTTTCCTTTGAGAAAAGAAGAAGAATTCAGTGCATGTGGTGTGGATGTAGTAGGACATGTGGACTTGGTGCAGCTGATAGTAAATACAACACATCTTCAGATATAGAAATAAAATTAGACTAGTCAGTCCTCACCTCAAGGAAGTTAAACAAGTTCTTGTGTAACTGGAAGCTTAGAGAGCAATGATGCTCTAGTAAGTCCTGAATTAGTGAGGAAATCTCAAACCTGATACATAATTAAGTTCTCTGAATTGAGAAGCCTTTCCATGTAGTAAGAGTTCAGGGGGAAGGTGGCTAAAGTTATGATGTTCATGATTTTTTACTGGACCGAAGTAGATATCTGCGTGGTCAACTGAAATACATTTTGTGCCTCACCAGTCTCTTGCAAAAAGCTTATATCATCTCCATAAAGATGTGAAGGTAGGTTTGGCCTTGTGTTACAAGGAAGATCTTTTTTCTGATTGATAGAGCCTTTAAGGAGTCTGATTAAATTAATAAATCAGCAAAGTTAATTTTGAGGGCCATCATTACTACTTAGTACTTACCATTTCTGAAAACTTGAGGCTCATTTTGTATGTGTATAGTGCTATGTATGAAAAGATTTGCCATGGTTAAAAAGTTACCTATTTCAAAAAAAAAAAGATTTGCCATGGTTAAGCTTGTAGTCAGGATTTTTATCAATCAAGATTCATGCTGCCTTCAGTTATGGATTATTATTTCTTATCTCTAGCATGAATAGAAAAACCACTAATAATCTGATTACTTGATAATGCCAATGGATTAAAGGGATGATAAATGTAACTAGAAGAATTTGGTGTCATTGTTGGTTTGACACTCAACTAGGATTCAAAGATATTGCTAGCATATGTTAAATAACGATTGCGCTGCTTTGGGAAAAACGCCTAATAATCCACGTGACATTCAACTCTTGCTTCGTATGTGTCCCATTATTAGTGCTGCTGTTCTATGTAATTAGCACTGTAACTGTTAGATATTTCTAATCTTACAACCGATAAAGAATACTTAAATGATGAAACATGATTCTGCAAGTTTTCCACAGCTTGATTCAGCATGTATGATCAGCGAGTTAGTCCTCTTTCTGTCTCTCTCTCGTTTGCTTCATCTCCTTTCTGTTTTGTTCTTTTGCAATGATGAATCTGTTGGTTTACTATAACAATGATTGACCTGAACATATTGTTTTCTTGAAACTGTTTTCCGTTGGACTATATAAAAATACCAGTAGTACTTTTATTAAGGGCTGTTCTTTGCAAGTTCTAATATATTAGTTTCATTTTATACTTGTAATAAATCTTATTGAATGGTGTTTCTGTTTGATTGTTTGTATATTTGACGATGACCATGCTTATTGATTCCTAATATTGTCATGTTGTAGGATGTTTATTGACACTTGCAAGAGGTTGAGGATCATGAAAGGTTCAGATGCCATTGGCCTCGGTGAGTATCTCTTGTTGAGCCCACTCTGCATTTTTAGACCTCTTCATCCACACTATCAAAATGTAAAAAGGAATGACCGTCTCCTCCTTGATCTCCCCCCGACCTTGTTCTTAGGGCTTGTACCTCTATTTTTGTTTTTTGACATGCATAACCATTTGGCAAGTCGAGTGAGGCTTATTTAAGTGGTTGAACACCTCCACCATCAACTGGTAGGTTGAGGGTTTGAGTCATGCTGGAATGTCATTGGGAACACTATTGATCTTCCGGGAGGGTGGAATAAAAAGAAAAAAAACAACTACTTGGTGATAAAATAGAAATATACAAACTGTAACACAGAATTATCAGGTTTCAACATTTGATTTCCGTGAGTCTTGACAACGTTCTATGTTTTGAAACAAAACTACCTTGTGAGTTTGATATTTAGAAGATATTACTGAAGAAATAATTATAGAAGTTATGAAATGCTGGTTTAGGAATTCTCTCACCCCAGCTGTTTGTCATGAAAGTTCTCTGAATTACCGTGATGCATTTTTTCAAAGAGCTGACATAAGTATTAGAGAATCGCTTGCCTGGCAGAACTACATTTGTTATGGATCTGGCCTCATTTTATTATTTGTTACGCGGCAATAGAAAGATTTAGGATATCAAAGGTAGGCTAGGCATCTTTGAGTTGGTGGTGGTAGGTTCATTTGCATTATAGGGCTCACCTGCATCTGTGAGAGATGAACGATGGAGAGTGAAGGAGAATGGTTAATGTACTCCCAAAACCGAATAGGAAACGAGCAATAAGCGATTGCAAATCTATGTGCAGTGCTATGCCGGTATTACTGTTTGAAACATGTGAGTTAGTCAGCTTTGTCTCACTAAAAAAGGGGAAGGGGACAACAATCTCAGCTGGTTGGATTTCCGCAAAAGTTCCATTACCCAATAATGCATTTCCATATACTGACAAGTGTGCAGACTAATGATAAGCTTTTTATAAATCCATGAATGTGTTTACTCTATGGTAATGCAACTCTAGTTAAATTTTTGATATTGCTTGCAACATTGCAACGACCAACTCCTGCTTCTAAGATATGAAACAGAAACATGTTACTCTTCCACTGACTTTGTGCATTTATGTGTGCAGCCCCAAGGGCTATGGAAAAGTGTCGGAGCAGAAATTAGCCTATCTACACATGATTAAAGCTATCCATCCAGCATTACTATTAGGCGAGGCAAACACAAAACGGGTGAAGAGGTCATAAACTTGAATCCTTTTTTAAGGCATGAACAGTAGCTGGTTGTTGGTCTTGGATAGCTCAGCATGGGTAGATGCTTTACCTGATTACGACATGGTGTTTTTTAATATTTGCGTAATATATGTCCTCGTTAAGTTTTTATCTTGTCTATTTAAAAAAGCACTTTGATATTGGAGTTTGTCTGCAAACTAATGTGTGTTGTGTACTGAGAGCTCTTCTAGAGGTAATTTAGTTATGTTTTAAGTGTATTGGTTGTTTAAGTTCCCTTTAGTGTGTACTTTAGACCCAAAGTTTGCCGTTTGATCAAGTATGTGTGTGCTCTTCAAGAATTGTTATTACTGTATATGAATAAATGTGTCCTCCACATTTTTCAACGGGTTGTAGTAATCGAAATCACTAACTTCTTCCCTCACATTGCATCAATGTCGATTTAGCTTTAAAAACTATAAATTCTATATGGGTTGAGGAGGAAAAAGTCCACACCACATGCTCAATTATTTGTTCATAACAGCTGTAACTTTATTGAGTCTGTTTAGACTTGTTGTGTAGACTACCTTGGCTCAATTATTTGTACATAACATCAGATCTTCTTGTCTATTGCCATCACGTTTCACGTTTGTTGATATAAATATTCATGTCTTGCATTATTGAAATTGTATTCCAGGTGAATTATTAGTATTATTACTAAGTAAAAATGGGACAATCTTCTTTGTCACCATTGAGGCTGATGAGAGTTTTCTCCTACCAACTATTTAAGGCAGAACTTTATATTTTAGCCTTTTGGATGGAAGTGCCTTGTTGGTACTCCCTCTGTCTCAATTTAAGTGTTGTTAAGTCTGACTAGACACGGAGTTTAAGTACCAAATGGATAGTTTTGAATCTTGTGATCTTAAATTTGTTACGCAACTTGAATATGTCCAAATAATAGTTTGGAAGAAAGGACAATATTTGTGGTTAGGGTTGTGGAAGTTCATTGTACATAAATGAGTTGTGTAGCTCATCTGACACTTGAAATGAAAGATCTGTTTTTCAATGCACAGTTTTGCGTCTCTTTGAGATGCCAACAGCTGAATCAGTATTTATCATTTGTACTTATTTAACTGTGCAGAAGATTGGGAGAATCTTGGATTTAATGGGATTTTTATACACCTAATAATGAACCTCTCAATATTTCATATACCATAATTAAAACTTTGGAATATGTGTTTTATTGCTTGACCACATATTTGGCTGTGAAATGTTGGATTAATAAGCAAGTGTCATATGAAAGAATAAATGAAAGTGTTCTAACATGTATATTAAGGCATTTTTACTTGAGTCAAAGGATCGGTCTATATATCGGAAATAACCTCCCTTCCTTGTTGTTGGACGTTTGAAAATTCATTCATTTTGAAATGTTAGAATGAATTAGAATTTTAATTTTTTTTGGACTAGAGAAAATTATTTATTTTGGAGTACTCATATTTGCAGATAAATTTGAGTGTAGAAATCAGAGTACCCGTTGAAGCATAATAAATAGGGGTCGTACATGGTGCAGGTGTATAAGGCTAAGTTCCAATAAAGTGCATTTCTCGTTACAGACAAAATTTTAGTTGCCAAACAATTACTACTTCCTCTGCCAACGATTGTGGTAAAGTGGTAAATACTTCTTTATCCAGTATGGAATCGGTGTGGTCAAATCAAATTTTTAAAATTCAAGATGTTGACCTTCAATAAGTGTATGCCACGCACCCACCCCCAAATATTCATTGCATGTCTTAATCTTTTGTTAATTTTTTTACATCACCTGTTTTAAATTGTAGCTAACCAATTAAGCTACTAAGAAAATATACTACTATAAGAAGAGGTTATTAACAAATGGAAGTTGATAAAGAGTGTTATTTGGATAACAAATCCATCCATTGGGCTAAAAATGAAGCAAGTTGTCCATTTGTTGAATTTTGACAGAACAGGCAGAATCATATATAGTTTTCAGCAATGTTGGAAAATAAAAGTGTATTGAGTCAGAATTCAGAATGGGTTGTAGTAATTGAACCCCATTTTTTCATGTTGGCAAATTAGCCTACCACAATTCTAACATCATGTGTATGCGTATCGAGGATATCGAGTATGAGTTCCTTAAAATTTAGTAATATTTGTACGAAAATAGGACCCAACTCAACGTACAGGTTATAGTTCATGAGATGACTATTGTAAGAGTATATAAGGAATCACATACACAATGCACGTGGAAACCCAACATCCCCGTACACTATGACCTGAGTTTGTCAATACTGAAGTATAAACAATATAATATATAATGAGAATAAATCTCCAATCCACAAACTATATGTGGGAAATTCCCTTATGAATTTAAACATGAATTAAAGAAACTATTAAATATGAGATACTAAATAATTTTGATTTCTACTTTTTATTTAATTTCGATTTCATATAATGCAGACAATCTAAAAATGTTTAAAATATTGGAGTTGCATAATGTGTCTTTTTCGACTTCTGTGAAGAAAGCAAAATCATATTTTTCCGCCTAGAATTAAATTAATCCGAAAATTGAAGTTCTCTAAAAAAAAAAAAAAAAAAAACTGTCATATATAATTGGTCCCATTATTTATAGACGGTGAATAAAACATTTTATCATCATAAATCATAATGTCTAATTATCAGAGCGTGATTTTATTTCTTAATCTAAATTATCAGATAAATATCAAATTTTGATCATAATTTAAATTTTAAATTATATTCGATCTAACTTCATCATATACAAAATGTTTAGCGTTACCTAATAAATGTGTTAGTACTATACTAACAGTTGAAGGTGAGACAAAATAATTATATTTTGAGTTGACTTTAGTAATCAGTCGATTAATTCTTTTGTGGTGGTGGTAATTGGTTGATAATTCCAATTATTAAATAAAACTATTAATAAGAGAGTTAGTTGGGCCAATCAGAAGACTTATTTGCTGTCATTTCTCAATGCTTTGACAATTGATAATTAGTTGCACAATTGGTTGGCCCAAAAGTAGCTACATGAGTTATCATTTACCAAATTATCACTACTATTAAATTCTCCGAACGTTCACTTTCACTTGTCATTTATTTTGAAAATTGATTTTCATTTTAATTTTCACTTTTGACATATCAAGAAAAAACAATTTATTTTTCCCATATTTTATCCTCGGCATTAAATACTTATACTGGAAAAAATAAATGTCTTTTCTTGATATGTCAAAAATGACAAGTAAGAATGAAAATCGATTTTAGGTATAAATGACAAGTAAAAGTGAACTGATGTAGTATTTTCCAAGACCTAAACTAAACATCATTTAATAGGGATAGTTTGGTAAAATACATATATTAGTAATTATTTTCTTAACGGGTGTGTCAAGTCAAATAGTGATAAGTAAAAGTGAACGGAGAGATATTAATAAAACATGCACACTACAACAAAAATAACTTTTAGCGGCAATAAATAGATACATTAATAAAAATTGTTAAAGCCTTCACCAACATTAGTTAAGTGTCATTAGATCAAATGCTGCTAAAGACTTTAGAGACATACATAGAGAGTGCTAATTGACGCTAAAAATATATATTTAATGACAATTAAGTTATTGTCATTAATTAATTGCCGCTAAAGATTTTTTTTTTTATATAGTGTGAATTTGGAGTATTTTTCTTAGGTTTAAAAATGCAATATTAGTGGTCTCCATTATTATAACATTTTTTTGAGGTTTTGCCGAGCCGACCTAATATTCTCTATGCGTCCAATTATTTATCGTAATTTTTAATTAATATTTTCTTAAAAAACATATAAAAAAAAGAGGACAGATTATTTAAGACAAAAGTAAGTAATAAAATAAATTGCACATTTTCGTCTTTGATTCTTGAGTTTCCTATGCATGCGAAGGAATTATTGGTCGAGAATATATTTCTAGATAAAATTATATTGATGAAAAAAAAAGAATTGTTTAAAAAGGAGAGAAAATTTTCAAACAAGAATATCATACTATATTCTCAATATAGTATGATATTGAGAATATAGTATGATATTATTTGTTTTGATTTAAAGTTACACCGTATGATTTTTTCAAAATCTCACATGTAATTTTCAATCTTTTCAAGCATCAATATGGACTTCGTCCAAATCTCCAATAATCTCGTGTCGCACTAAATTTCCATAGCCAATAACCTCGTTCCATTGGCTAATTTTCGAAATTTATCACATGTCACCCGCATGATCGAACATTTAAGGCCACCGAATTTATCATTTGTGTGTGTCTCGGATCCAAGCCCTTTTTGCCTTTCACGTTGTTGAACTATTGACTCTAATAACAATTTACGGGCTAAGCTAGTCCAAAGATATACTATCTATTTTAGACAATCATAAGATTTATTACAAAATATCTCATATCATTAAAAATATCATTTCACTCCTAATTTTTTTGAGACTATCAACATAACCACCTTGATTTCTTCAAAATAATCTTTCAATCCTCTTCTCTCACATCTTTTCTGCTTTTTTATCCCATGGATCAAAAAATGTATGTTAGTCTTCAAATAATTTTTTTCTTCCAACAATACATCTTTGGACATTCAAGGAATCTTCTATATATATATATATATATATATATATATATATGAACGTGTTTTTTTACTTTATCTAGTACGTGGAGAATAAAATCACTACTACCATAGATGTTCAAGATATATATGATTACATCTTTAGTCTTTTAGTACTATCTGCTTTCCTCAAATTATTGCCAAGTTTAAATTAGAATTACTGGTACGATAGAACTCAGTATCTTTAACTTAAATCTTATATTTATGTTACTTTTTAAATTTAATATGCATGAACAATATGGTAAAACACAGTATAGAAGAAAAAGTTATTATTCAAAACTCATAAATTAAAAATTCAAACTTCACCTCGGCTCGACTCGAAACAAAAAACGTAGGAAAGAAAGCACAAGATCCAAGTTCATTGAATAATAGACCTTATCTTATAAGTGGATTTATCAAATCACTAATGAGCCAAAATAAACGTGTTACAAGTCTACCAAAGTGTCAAAGTCTGGAAGTTAAAGTAACCAAAAAATTAATACAAGCATTTTTTTTTTCCTTTAAGAGAAATAGACCTTTTATAACTTATATTCAATTCAATGAATAATAATATAGTGGGATCTTAGTAATATAAATATCCATCTTGTGTCTTGTTTTGCATTTATGACTTTATATCCCTATGATTGATTTGGCCCCCCTTGCATTTGCACACTTTATTGTGAAGCTATCTTTTTTTTTCAAGATAGAAAAATGAAGCTAATTTTTTTTTCTGATTGAAGAATCTCACAAGATCTCAGTATGTGATCAATTTACATGCATTGAATTACTTATTTTCTTGCTCCTTTAATGCTTTGTCTGTACTAATAAAAAAAAGGTGGGAAGATAAATATCTGGTTTAATTTAACTTATCTTCAAATCTAAATTGAATTAGATCAAATCAATATTTTAGGATTAAAATTTCTATGAAAATTAAAGTATTGTAGGTTAAATATACTATTGTATGTTTGATATTTCCTCCGTTCCTATTTATATGTCACCATTTTAGATTTCACGTCCCTTAAGAAATTAGGTAAATTTATTATTGTACCCTTATTTAGTGTTCTCTTGAAGTCAAGTTTTTAATAAATGAAGATAAATTAATTTACTTTGATTAATTAAATTGACCAATGAACACGAATTAATCATTTATTTTTCCTATGTTAGTCAAATTCATACTTTCAAGGCAAATAACTCTCAAGATTAAAATAGGAAGAACGGTGTTATTTATGTATTGATTTTGTGAAATGACAAGTATTAGTAAGGATCATCTATTTTTTTTTAGTAAGAATGACATATAAATAAAGAACGGAGGGAGTAAGTAAATAAATGAATTAGTGTTTTTCCATAAAAGAGTGGAGAAGGGAAAATGATTTCTTTCTTTGTCCATTTGACAAACACAAGATATAAGAAAAGGGAAATTTTGTTTTTCTTCCCTTAACTATTTTTAACTGCAAAACAAAATAGTAAGGAAATTCATTCTATTTAGACATTTTCTTTCCGTTATATTCTTCAACATTAGTGTCATTTTCATATCCCTCTAACCGACTACAAATCTACAACTATAGAATTGTCTCCTTTATTATTGTTTTAAGTTACTATTGATGATAGTACAATAATTATATTGTAGTGGTGGGATTGTTATACTCTTAATCATAGGTCTTGGGTTTGAGTTATGGGTATGGAGAAAATTCTGTTGGAAGCGTCACCCACAAATAGGTCCTATATAGTGTATAATTCAGATTTAGTTGGGATCTAATGTGAACTCACACTGAGTCGGAAACCAAAAAAAAAGAATTATCTTGTGTAGTTTTGGGAGCTATTGTACTTATTTGTACAAAAGCAAAATTACCATGTGCATACCCAAATGATAGTGATTACGAGGTTCCTTAAAAATGTCATTGAATATTTATTCTTCAGTTTATCATATCATGGTGTAGACAAGATTGATAAACACCCTCTATCTCCAACTTAAACTTGTAAGTTTGAATCACCAGCGGAGCGAAAAGGTGGAGCTCCTACAAAAATTCTACTTTATTTTGGTCAATTTAATTTAATTATAAGAAACCTATATTATGCCAGTGGACAAATATTCTTCCAGTTATGGAAGTAATAGATACTATGCAATTTAATTTGAAACAACATTAAAATTTCATTATATTATTATATGTTATTGTTTTTTAAAGAACTTGAAGATCTCACATAAAATGTAATTGAAGGATCCATTTAAGTTATTGGCCGATAACATATGGCAATTTGGTAAAAGGTTATCATGTGACGGTTGATTCTGAAGGTCTATCAGAAATATTTTTTTATATTCATTGAATAGAAATAAGACTTTATACACATTATCTTTCTAATTCGTATGTAAGTTAGCAACTCAATATTAAAATTAACCAATCCATACCAAATAATTATTGTAAAAGTTTATCTTTAATATAAGAAAATTATAAGATGAAACTTCATTAAAAGCTATTTTCCTTCTTTATGATGTGAAAGGGTAAGATACAAAGAACTGTTATAGGAACATGCACAATCCTCCCTCTTTATTAAAGTCATCAAAATAACTATATTTAAATATTTTAATTAAATAATAATAAAATAATAAAAACAAAATCAATCTATATTTATAACACCCATATGGAGCATAATATGGGAGTTGGCTTACTTGGACATGAATATATAAATATATATATTCTTCCATCAACACTATAATTACTAATTGATTAATTAATCATGTTCATTGCATTAAATAATTAAAATTAAATGGTGGTTAAGGATTTGTTAATCAGCAGTTATCTGTTCATAGCATGTGCCCCAATAATAGTAGAGCATCTTAACCACCACATAATGTTTTTTTTTTTTCAAATTGCACTTCATATTCTTAATAACCTCGTTAATTCAAATTTCTAAACCTACTTTTTTTTCTTTATTCGATATTTGAATTTTTATTGATTCGACTAATTTGAGTTCACGTTAGGTATACATGCTTTATATATCACGTATGATACATATTGTTCATTTTGGCCTAACATGTAATTTTACAAATTTATTTTTCGAGCTACACTATTATCTAATCCAAAAGCATAAGATCGCCCTTAAATCATAAAATTTGTCACTTTTCCTACCACATTTCAGTGTGAAATACGTCTAATGTGTCAACCATGTACGCATGTTCTATACTTATATTTTTAGTATAATTTGATGTAAACATCGGTTATAGATAATTAATGTTGGCCCAACCGTGAGTAATACTCTCAATCTCACTAGGACTAAGCTTTTTCTTTTTTCTTCACCCTAGGCTTTTGTTTAAAAAAAAATAAAAAAATCTCATGTGCTTACCAACTTATTCTCTATGTCCCTAATTACTTGTCTATTTTTGAAGTGACACACTTATTAAGAAAACAATTACTTCTTCTGTCCCTAATTACTTGTCCACTTTTGAGTTGACACACCTATTAAGAAGATAATTATTGACATAGTGTATTTATCATTTTACTCATATTAATTATGAAGTTGATAAATTAAAAACTTAAGATTTTCAAGAAGTTTTATCCTTTTTAAAGTAATTAATTGAGGGTTTAATAGGTAAAAAAATGTTCTTTCTTGATTTGTCAAAATGGACAAGTAATTAGGGACAACTAAAAAAGAAAAGTGGATAACATAGTGAGTTTATCATTTTACCCCTATTAATTATGAAGTGGATGAATTAAAAAACTTAAGAGTTTTAAGAAGTTCTACCTTTTTCAAAATAATTAATTGAGGGTATAATAGATAAAATATTTTGTCCTTTCTTGATTTGTCAAAATGGACAAGTAATTAGAGACAACTAAAGAAGGAAAAATTGACAAGTACTTAGGGACAAATGGAGTATTAATTAATTTGAATTTGAACATAACCAAATCATAATTGCCATTTTCCTTCTTCCCTTTTATATTGGGTCAAATTACATATTACAAGGTAACGTATACCTTCTAGAGTCAAATTAAATGTTTTATTTTGAATATTAACTACTCAATTAAGTTGAAGAACTAATAATTACTGTAAATGGTATGATTCACTATGAACAGTTGACAATAATATGTTTAAGCAATAACTAACTTCGTTAAATAAAATTGGATGGATGAAATTAATATTTTTTCTTTAATTTGATATAAGCAATATGATGAATTATAAAAATGTTTATTTATATTTAACAATCTACTACTTGATCAAATAGTACACAATTCATGTGACAGTAAAAATAATGAAATTGGCCATGATATTGCCAGCTCCATGTTAAGGAGAAAACACCTGTTATAGGCCAGAGTGGTTAAGACTAGAGTAAGAAGAATGTCTTAATCTAACTGCTAATTAATTGATTAATTAACACTAAATCTCAAAATATCCTTTGTTAATCACTAGTGAATTGAAATTAATTCTTTAATACAATAATAACACCAACAATTCACTAGATATATTTCAATCCCAATAGAGTTGGGGGCTATGTATAATACTCAAAGAAAAATCGTTCTTAGGTCTCATGTAAAAGTTGTAGAGCGTATAAGGGAAGATCGAAATATGTTATGTCACTAAAAAAATACTTAAATTAATTATGAACTTTAATTTGTCACTAGTTCGTCGTCAAATAATTTGTTGTAGTTAACATAATGATCATTTTTTTGTTTAGCTACAGAATTTGGCCGTTGCTAATTTTTTATTAAAAAATTTCCGAGTAGGGAGTATATTTTTTATTCTGAGGATTTAACATAAATTGACCACTTTTTATTGCTTCCTCTTATAGCCTATCTCAACCTTAATTCCTCCTTTATTCGAATTTAAAATCGATAATGTGAAGCTCAAGTGCACAAATTTTGTCTTAGTTAATGTTATAGTCTTGAAAGATAATTATATTAACAACTTTTAGAATAATATAATCTAGAGTAAAAAGTGTAAATAGTATCTTGAATAACATGTACTTGAAGATTTGATGATGGTGTTAGTCACATTTGCATATGCAACTTTCTGATTTAGGTTGTACTTAAAAATTAAGACAATCTTAATTCTTAAACTAAGGTTAGATCTCTCAACTCATTCTTAAAACACCCCTCTCAAAAAGGGCACTTCTAGTTATAATTATTTTACTAAAAAACAAGATCCTTTTCATATGGGGTGTCCAAAGATGTCATGTGACATAGTGGTCATTTCTTAAGCTACAAACTAGTAAATAAATTACACTATTTTTGTCACTCTTACTTGTTACGTTTCAAGAGTTAATTTGACTGATTTTTTAAAGTTAAATTGAATGAGATGATTTTAATATTTAAAATTTAGACGTTCAAAAATTCTACGAGAAATGTCATAAGTTACTATTCTTCCCATCTTAATATGATTAAGTTGACAATACACCTTAAAATGTTGATCATTAAGTATCATACAGTTTGACTCTCGAAAAGTGAAATGTTATAAGTAAAAGTGGACGTAGAGAGTATATTATTACTCCCTCCGTCCCTATTTAGTTGTTCGCTTTAGAAATGACACACAGATTAAGGCAACAATGATTTACATAGTGACGTTACAATTTTACCCTTATAGTACAATTTACAATTCCAAAATAAATTCACTCAATATAACTAATCAATGCTGGGAAGTTCATAAGTTTATTTACTTTATTTATGACAACTTTATTTAAATAAGGATATAATAGGAAAAAAATAGTTGTCCTTTTTTTATTTGTCAAAATGGACAACTAAAAAAGAAAATATGGACAACTAAATAGGAACGGAGGGAGTATATTATATTATTATAAAGAGATGACTTTCAATATTTGCACTCAAACTTTAGTGTAAGAATATATTCATGGAGATCATTTGAACTTATTCAACTATTGAAAGGGGTGACAAGTGCATCTCTTTTGTATTGAGTTGTGTGCTAATGTTTGTTGAAAGTATAAAGCATCTAATCAGTGCCGGCTCTATGCTTTGATAATTAAGGCATATGCCTTAGGCCCCAATTTTAGGGGGCTTCAATGTGTTAATTTTTTTTTATATAAAAAATGATTATTTATAATAAAAAGTATTAAAAAAATTATATTACTTTATTATCTTTGACCCATTGTGTTCTAATACTTATATTTATTTAAAATTTGTCAACTTATTACTTATATTATGTTATAATTCATATAATGATTGTCTTAGAGAAATAAAATATTCAATAATGAATTGATAAAATCGTATCTGAAATAATAATTGAAAAAAAAATCAAAGAAGTTATTTATAAAAAAAATACTAAGTAATAATTTGCATTTGAAAAGTGTAAGAAAGATAAACTTTAAATAAACACATATGAAGTTTGTTTAGATTTTACGCTTTCAATTGAAATTCCGCTTTTGGCCTTTGCTTACGTTGAGCCGCCCTGCATCTAATTAATGAGCATAAGCTTGTATTATGGAGTTTGGTCAGCAAACTGCTGCTGGTAAAGTGCTAAAAATGAACCAAGACATGATCTGATTGATTAATTAAATTTTGCTTGGTTCAAATAATAAAAAAAAAATTTAGGAACAAGTCAAACTTGGTGATATAAATATAGTTTTAGCAATACTAGTAGTTAAGAAGTCATAAAAACTCAAAGGAGTATCTATTAGCTTGTTACATGTTACATTATATATGACATTTTTTTTATTGTTATTTCAAGTGAATAATATCTTTCTATTTTTGGAGATTTGTTAACTTTAAACACTTTTTTTTCTTACCTATAATGACACACTCTTATAGCTATAAAAAGGAAATAAGATAAATAAATCATCAATATAATTTAACATTAACAAAAGTTAGCTCGTATGGTGTATGTGGATCCTTCCATACAAATGTGAGACTCAATAACGTTATCCTTACGTTCTGAATGGTATATTTGAAGTGTGAATAATATAATATGATTTTTAATAACAGATAAATTAAAAATTGAAATGAGCCAGATTTTAATATTATAATTTAAAGAATTAAATTATGATCCTAAAAAAGAATAGGATAAACAGATTTGTAATCTTGATGACGACTAGATTTTTTATTTATTTAGTTTCTTGAAAAAAGGAAGACTAAACTATTGGATTATTATAGTTATAGTTAATAATAAAGAGAAGCTACAAACAGAAGCACATGTAGAAGAAGACTATTCTATCATTGATTTCTTTTGGGTCCAAAACAATTTAATGAAAAACTATATTCACTATATGATATGCTCATTAATTTGTTTCCAACGGAAATCAATCATATCGTACCAGCTTTATCTATAATTTTGGTTGAAGACTATAGGGTGTGTTTGCTATGAATCGAAAATGTTTTTAAACTTTTTTTAAAAAAAATAAGTAATTTTTAAAAATTATTTTCTGATAGTTAGAAAATAATAAATATCAAGCCATATGTTTCTGATTTGTGAAATCTATGTTTCCTACTTATTCAACTTGGAAATCAAGCCATATGTTTCTGATTTTTACGGACCTTGCAACAAATTTTAAAGTGACAGAATTGAACACGCCTTCTAGAGTTCAATATGTTTCTCGAACTAGGATGATTTAGATTTGACTTTTATATGAATATTCCATCAATTTGCGGAGTATTCGAGATGACTTTTAAGGAAATTTAGTACCCTTTATATAGGCATGAACTAGGGTTTATGGTTTAGCCTCCCATAATCCTAATTATAATTGAACACATATTATAGAGTCCCAACTAGAATTGAACACGTCTTGTAGAGTCCAACAAAATTACAATGTCTACACTTGTTTTGTTATTTTATATATTATTTTAATTAATCAAATATAAATAAAAAATTCCGTTACCAAACACATCCTTAAAGAAAAAGAAAAAAATAAATAAATTATACTATATCTAATTATCATGTAAACTCTAATAATCTCTTTAATTTAGTCCAAGACACTCCACGAAAGATGGTAATTGTTGGGCCCTTTTGGGTCAACTTCAATCAGAAAATGACCTGCTCTATTCATGTATTATATTACTTTAGTGAAGGGTCCCTTCTACATTAATCTAAGGTTTTGTCATTTATGATAAAAGCTATGACCAAAATTAATTAAGACATGATGCTAAACGATCCAATACAAGGTCCCTCAAATTAAACTTATTTGGCTAAATATGCTTGGGGATCTCAGATAATAATGTCAAACCTCTTGTTTAACAATATTATTGATTTCGATTTTTTTGGAATATTTTAATGATACTGTTATATATCTATTATAACATTCAATATTTAAATAATATTTGATAATATAATTAAAAAGTCAAATTTTACGCTTCGTTTTTAAAAGAATAAGGTGCAATTAATAAACTTCTACAACAAGTTAAATTGAACAAATAGTGTATTGTGGCCGTTCATATAAGTTAAATCCATTAAATAAATTTAGTAAAACCACATTTTAACTGTAGTATATAATTCTAGAAATGCAATTTACACTAATAGTGTAGTAGTTCTAATCCAACTGTTAAGATATTGTCCACTTTAAATTTAGATTCCCACGAATTTGTCCCTTAATTTTTAATCCAAACATTGATGATTCTGAACGGTCATTTTTATAAGATGACTAACTTTCTACTCTTATTTCAATGTGAGAATCGACTCTCCTCTTCATAGTCTTGTCCTCCTTTTTGGACCTCACAAATTTAAATGGGAAAATATATTAAACTCCAAAAATATATAGGGCCAAGGAGATCAAGAACTAATAAAAGATATTCAAATTAGATTAAGGAATCAAAATGTTGGGACAATTAAATAGGAACAAATAAGTATTATACATAATTATGGATTTCTTAATTTAGAATATGGTCAACGAGATTAATTATAATTAAATTATACCGCGTGATATATACATGGCAAATCCACGTGATAAGTCAAAGAGCAAAAAGAATGAGTATGGGCCTATGCCATGTGGGATCCTACATGGACATCCCACATGGCATGTTATTGCTATTTAGACTCACTACACATAATATTAACAAAAGAAATAGGTCAAATTATTAAACAACAATTAACTACCTAGCTAGTAGACCTAGTCAACTCTAAATATATGTGAATCTAAATAAACTTCACATTTGTTTTGTTATCTATAATTGCAACACATTGTTTTACATAGATCTATCTTGTTGATTCTTGATTGTTTATGAGTGAATATCCATCATAAAAAAGAACATAATTTTAATCAAAAAATTGATCGTTTGTTTTGTTTATTTATACTCAATATTTGTCCACTTGTATATGGAATAATTAGGAAGGAAATAGGCGTAGAATATAACGCTTTGCAAGTGTTCCTGTAATGATACATTTTAGATGTTTTATGAGTAAAAATAAAGATTTCTTTTACTGAAAACATATCGTGATTGTGAAGAACTGAATAAATCAATTTATCTTAATCATGCTCGTGGATTTTATATAGAAGAAAAAACAAAAAATGATGTGGTCACTTGTACTATTAATCTTCCACAAACAAAGTCCTTAATTCTACCTTGGTTGTTGGTTTGTAATAAATGATTAAGTTAATTAGTTGATTTGATTGAATGAAATGCGACTAATTAGGATTATATTAATTATGCACACTTTGGATTATGCCAATTGTGAATTATCCTCTCGGATAGAGTAACATTAGTCAAATCATATTTCATATCTCAAAAGTTGTTACATGCAAGGAGTAGTTGCTTATCATGATAATTATGTTATGTAGGTAAAATCAAGTCTTTTAACTTATAAGGTTAAGAGTTTGGATCTTATAACTACTCATCTCGTTGCGACTTATTTTATGTTACGATACAAGTTCATAGCACATATTGTTCAATTTGGTCCAATATGCCTCATGGATTGTCCTTAGGCTACACCATTATCGGTCTCAAAAGTGCATGTGTCATGTAACATGTGTTATGTTTTATAAAGCTATTTATGTTCCTCTCATATTCCAATAAAGAATTCGCTTAAGGTATCATATACATCCTTTTTCAGAAGTTTGTCAACAATGAATTACGCCAATCCTTCTCTATGACCCGTCTTTGTAGGCCCTTCTTTCGTCTTGGTCATCACATATACCTTCCTTAGGGATTCAATGTGCGTTTTCGTTGAGATTTTACCCACCAATGTGTTGAATGTATTGATGAGAGTGTGTCTGGGCTTTGATCCATATTTTTCATAATCAAAACACATGACATGTATTATTCGTATTGAGCCAACAATCCTCTCCAAATTTCCCCTTAGGCTATGCGATAATCGAGCCCTAAAGCACACACATACCATGTGAAATGTGAATTTGTGTTATGTCACGTATCATTTGAACTTGAGTTATGTCTTATAAAGTTTTTTTACATTCAAGGAGTTAAGCGATTTGCTGAAGTTGTGGGAAGCGTTCTCCCTCTCGTTTCAATTTGGGATTCACTTAAAATATCATGTGAACCACTTGTTCAAAAACTTATCGGCCTAAAATTAAATTCTTCATCTCTACATCTTCATAAGATTTTTTGTGACATTTATATTAAACGACAAATGTTGTAACTCGATAGATGGAAATAGTAATAAGAAACAAATAAAATAATTAAGATGAATATATATAGAATAAATAAAATAATTTTTGAGTGTGTGAATATTCAGCAATGCACTTTCTACCTTTATTGAATTAAAATGTTGAATCATATGAGGAGATGACAAATGTGCAAAGGGATAAAACTTGTTCATATTCCAACAAAGAGGTAATTAATTAATCTAATTTATCAACATGGGTTGTGGTGCATTGGTGGAAGTGTTTCATCCTTAACCAAAAGTCTCATCTTCGAGCCCTGGGTATGGAGAAAATTTTATTGGGAGCGTCACCTCGAATGAGCCCTGCAGAGCGCAATTCAAATTTAGTAGGAGCTTCGATGTGAGCTCCGGACACAAGGTGGAAAACCAAAAAAAAAAATACTAATCTAATTTAATAAAGTGGTGATATATATTACGTGATAGCAGTGGAATAACAATCCCTTTTTTTAATTACTTCAAATTGACTAAACTTTATATATAACGAAGTATAGGGATTAAAAAGATTCCATACATAGTATTTACCTAACCAAGACCGAATAAATACTAAAATATGATATATTTTTTGACTAATGAGGAGTAAAAAAACAATATTTTATCAAAGTTGATGGACTTTGAAGCCAAAGTTTGGACTTATATTTATTTATTTATCTAGAAGTTACAAAATTTGGTACTTACTACTTCTTGCATGGTGAAATCTTGACGTGTGATGATGACTTTTGTTAAAATAAATTATTTAAAAAATCAATAATATCGAAGAAAGTTGGGTGAAAAGCACGTCATTTTTAGAGTATTTAGGCAATCTTTAATTAAAAAGAACAACAAATGGTTAAATAATTACTGAAAAAGTAGGTTAGTTACAAAGTGCCTAACTTTGATTAATAAAATGATTAGGTTTAGTGAGTTGGAAAATATTTTTACAATTTTAACACTCTTCCTAAGTCTAAAAGTTGCATTTCTGAAATCTGTCACTCACTCACATCTCCCTAAAATATCATATTCCAAAGAAAGATTTTTGCATCAGTAAACGGCGTGAAACTATGAATTTATTTTTTCTCTCGTAATTTTCTGGGGTTTTCTTGGAATGACCACACGTGATTGTCGTAAATTAATCTCTCGGTCCGTTTTTTCTTGTTCACTTATAATCGTTATAATTAAAGATTGTTATATTAAAAGTGATCTTTATCAATGATAATTTGGCGTTCAATATATTTTTTTAATAGCAATTAACACTCTTTAAAAATATCTCTAAAATCAATAAAATATTGGATCAAATGATGATTAACTAATCTCGATAAAAGCAAGGTGAACATTTATTTTTTAGTGGATAAAAAAAAGTAGATAGAAAGAATGTTTTAATTAATTTTTAAAAGATAATATATTTTTATATTAGCAATAACTTAAATTTAAAATATCAACTTTATTTTCAATTATATGATTTATTACCATTCCAATATTTCAGTAATTAATCATGAGTCATGAGCTTTTATTTTTTTTTAAAAAAAAATCCATTGCCTCGTCAAACACTTTAATATAAATTAAAACGGAGAAAGTAGAACGATAGTATAAGGAAATCTTTTAGCTATGAGATTAAAATCTAAAAATCAGAGCAATGACTCATTACTACATGTTAAAATATATCAACAGTCACTATTTTTAAAAAAAAATTAATTAAATTATATTAAGTAGCTACTTTGATAAATATCTTGATATAATCAATGTGAAAAGGAGAAAAAATATAATATTTTCATATGATTTTTTTAGAAAGTTTCTCACTACTGGCTACTTCAATGTTCCTACCATGCATTTCTCTAGCAACTTGATTCAATGAAAAAGAAATGATATATAGTATAAATTTTTCATTGATTCGCGATCGAAAAAAATAGGCCTAATTCATTGGTGGCCTCTTAAAGTTGGTATCAATTTTCACTTAGACACTTTAACTAAGCTTTGTTCATTTTAGATACCTCATGTCATGTCCCGTTGTGTCCTTTTGATACTTTTTACTGACATGGCATAGTGAGTGTAATACACTCAATACCAGTGCGTGAAAGGATAATTTAATCATTTTTATTTTATTTAAAAAAAAACAAACAAATTTCAACCCATTATAAGGGCCACGATTAATGTTGCAAAGAAGAAGGACAGCGAAAAATCTTGGAAAAGACAGTGTGGTGGTAGAGGGGTGGAGAAGACGATGTGGGTAGGGAAGGGGTTGGGGTTAGGGTGGGCAGAGGTGGAGAAGACGCTGGGTGGGTGGGGGAATAGTTGAGAAGACGATCTGGGTGGGTGGGGCAGAGAAGATGACCTTGGGTGGGGCGGAGAAGATGACTTTGGTGGAGTTGGGTCTTTTTTTTTTGTGTAAAAAATTCCACATATCATTTAGTCATTGGCTACTTCTTCTATCTACTAAAATATCATTATTTAAAAATTATTTTTAATATATATGTCATGTGTTTTTATTTAATTTGTCACTTTGATATGTCATCAATGAGTGTGTTACACACCCCTAATATATTTGACTGATTGTTAAAAAAGTATTAAAATGACACAATGCAATAAAACATGAGGTGTCTAAAATGAACAAAACTTAATTAAGATATCTAAGTAAAAATTGATATCAATTTTAGAAGGCTACCGATGGATTAGACCAAAAAATATAATATGGAATGTATAGATGTTTTAATGATAGTGATGTGAAGATTATATAATAAGCTAAAAATTTGAATAATTTTTGTTTTAGAGTGTCAAGTCTTGTTTTGGGAAGGTACAATCCCACAAGACAGTTGCAGAGAAGCTGCGTGTCGGAGTTGGTTACACATTTCCACGTTAATTATTAGTCAAATGTTTAAAAAGTGATTAAGAAATGTCACTAGTAATTTTAGCTACCCCCCCCCCTCTATTCCTAATTATTTGTTTATTTTGACAAATTTAGAAAGAATAATTTTTTTTACTTATTATATTCTCAATTAATTATTTTGAAAAAGATAAAAAAATTTGAAAATATTAAATTTTTAATTCATCCACTTGATAATTAATATGAGTAAAATGATAAACTCACTATGTCAATAATTATTCTCATAATAGATGTGTCAATTCAAAAATGGACAAATAATTAGAAACAAATGGAGTATCATTTTTATAGCACAAGCATACAATTTTCTTCCATTATGATCAATTTTAATACTATTCGTTATTTTCGTTGCTTCAAGTTCTCGTATTAAATCATATTAATTAGTATGTGTTGTTATTATTATTATTGTTCTCTTCTCTATGATGTTTAATATGATTGCTTCATTATTGTATCTCCCTTCACATAATTTTATTATATTTTATTTAAGTTATGAGTTTATCAGAAACATTTCTATTTTCATACTCTCAACGTTTCAAAATAGATGGTGTTTTAGTTTTTTCATTTGTTTCAAAATAAGTGGTGTTTCACATTATGAAAAAAAGTATTAATGATGTTCTTACATTTTTCTCTTATTTAAAGAAGGAGTTTTACGTGAAAAAGAAATTACTAAAGATTGAGTTACATCTTTTTCATGAATAAGTTAATACAAATATATTTTATTTTTTAAGAATAAATAGTTTCTTAAGAGATATATTCAAACTAAAAATAGTACTTATTTTGAAATGACAGAAGTATTATTTTTTACGGATTCCACTTATATTACATAATATAACTGTTGTTAGTTAATTTGCTTTTGGTAAATATTCCTTGCATTTTCCTTTTCATTGACATAGTTATCAAGAGGAGTTTCAAAATTCTGAGTCAAATAAATTATTTAGTAGGTAAGACGTAAAAATACGAGCTGACTTTTTGTGTATGAAAGAATAAAATATTGATAATCTTATTAAACAATACTTAAAAATTAAAATACTTCATAAAGTTTCTTTCTATAAATTAAAAACTATCAAATGAACTTATTTAAATCAAATAGGATAGAGAAGTAAATTTCTCTAAGAAAGCTACTACTACTTTACTAAACAAAAATGGGCATCTTAGCTTTCAAGTAATTTTTTATTTATTTATATATATGTCATGACAAGCTTGTGATTCTATATTGCTTATACTTAATTTAAACTATTAGCAATACTTGATTTGTCTTTAAATTATGAGAAAAGACATAAATTGACACCTGAAGTTGTTCTAAATTTTCAAAAAGACACCTTAATTAATTTATTTTTTTAAGAAAAATCAAAATTTTGAAGGTATCATCAATTAATTTATCTCATTTTCATATAACTTCAAAAATAGAAATGATAATTTTGAAAGAATTAGAATTCTCCAAAAATTGAAAAAGTTTAATTGAAATTTGGATTAAAAAAACTAAATAATACCTACTAATCATCTTGAAATCTAATGGGTTTATCAAATTGTTCGAAATGTAATAAAATATTTAGATATAAAATTTTAAAATTGAAGAGAGTTAAACTATTACCCTTCGGGGTGGCCCAGTGGTTTGAACTTGGGACTTTCATGTTGGGGGTCTCAAGTTCGAAACCCCTTGTCAGAGAAAGCAAGGGGTTTGCCTTCTGGGTCGAGCTTGTCGCACCAGGCTTGCCCAGTGCAGGTTACCTCTCCTATGTGGTTTGCAAGCTATTGCATAGGAGCGAGGGTTTTACCCTGTGCGCACCCAAAGGGTAGCGGCTGCGGCTTTCCCTTGTCATAAAAAAAAAAAGAGTTAAACTAATAGTAGAAAAAAAGGGAGGTGGAGTTGTGGTAAAAAGTGACATTGAAAGTAAGAAGCTACAATGAAGATGACAATGAATATTTGAAGAAGAAGGAAGAAAGAAAAAGAAAAATATAATAAGGAGAAAAAGTTAAAATAATAAAAAAAACAAGAAAATATATTTTATAGCAAAATACTTGTAAAAATAAAATTATATTCGTTTTTTTAGTTTGTTCACGCTCTTTAAGAGAGTGCATATACTCTTCATGCCAGATGGACAAAAAACGATGTAATAATATCAGTTCAGAATTGTTTATGGCGGGTAATAGGACGCTTGCATAGTTTAGATATCTTTTTGAAAATTCAAAACAACTTCATGTGTCACTTTATGTCTTTTCTCTTAAATTATTAAAGCCACAAGTCTTATGTCGGCTTGGATGAATATTATTCACAAGTCACAACTATATATAATTATATTATATATATATATATATTCATTCACTATATAAAGTTTATCATAGTTAAGCATTCAAAGGTCTGATCTAGTGATCAATGAAATAATCATAAAGAAGCATGAGATTTCACGTTCAAACTTCTAGGTAATTTCTTATCATCTTCTTAATTTTGATGGACAAAGTTACTTATACGGATTGATAAGCAAGGGTGTAACTTTGTTATAGTCTGGACACCCTTAGTCGGAAAAAATAATACCGTATATATAAGTAAAGTGATTATATAACATATTCTGGACACATTGACACAACAAGGTGTTGTAGCACGTAATTTCAGATGCCTTGAAGGAACCAATGTTTGGGCTGTCCACGTATTTGAATCTCACTAACAACTTTTTAAAATATTTTTGGACATTCTTTGTGAAATTCTTTGCTTTGCGCCTTTGTTGTTAAGCACAAACTGATTAGAACACTATTGATTACTCCCTCCATTTCATATCAATTAAATTGTTGAGACATTTTTCATTTTTCAAATTAATTTAATTGTTCAATTATCAAGATTATTTTTAGAATGTTCTTCCAATTTTACCCTTCATTAGTTAGTACTAGAATTAGGGTTGCGTATCGGTCGGTTCGGTTCAGTTTTGAAGTTGATCGGTTTGACTTATTGGTTATCGGTTTGTAGAGATGTTAAATCGTTATAGAACCATTAAGATATTGGCTTATCGGTTATTGGTTCATCGGTTATTGATCGTTATCGGTTTAACCATTAAGATTTGACACACAAAAAAAAAATGAAAATCACGTGACAAACCAAATGAACCATGCACATGAGTTCACTAGTTACATCTTGCTCAAAAGCAAACACTTTTACATTGTAGAATAACCAAGTGTTTGAGACAACCAAAAATAAAAGTAGGAAACCAAACTCTAAGTCAAGGACTTTATATACAAATTGGTATAAATATAATTTATTTAATTTACTATCGGGTTATCGATTAACCTGTTTAAAAAAACTTCAAACCGTTAAGAACCGATAACAAAAAAAATCAAAACCACTAAACCAATAACCCATTATTGATAAACTAAAAAAAAAAATCGATTCGGGTTATCGGTTTCGATTCGGTTTTGAATAGCCGTAATTAGAATTAGTTATTAATTAATGTTTAGTTATTTTAATCATAAATTTGACAATAATTAATAAGGGTAAAAATGGAAAATTTTGCCTAATTTATGTTTTAATATTCTTTTCTTAAAGGGTGTAAAACACCCTAACAAATTCAATTAATTTGAAATGAAAGGAATATTAAAAAAAAATAAAAAAAATCGATAAACGCGCAAACTAACTCAAACACCATTGATTATAAAAAAAAAAAAACAAATAAATAGATTTCGTCGTAACTGGTGATGGAAAACTCAATGAGTTGCTTAAATATTGAGCCACAGAATCCCACAAAATAATTAAAGAAATTGAGCTGCTATTTCTTCAAGACAGAAAAAAAATTAAACCATGCACGTTCCAATCTAACAACACGTCTAGAGCACTTGCTAGACGCACTTGCATTATTGCAAATAAAAATAGCAGAAAATTTTGCACCACTGAATTATTTGTATTTTACAGAATTCAAATTTGACATTTAATTATTTTTTTAGAGATTTTGTTTTTTTTCTAAAAATTTCATGACCCGTCCAGGAACATAATACAGTAAGGTGAAATTGACAATAGATTTTATATAAAAATTCCTAACAAAGTTTATTCAAGTTGTTTTTACTGAAAATTAAATTCACAAGTTATATTAGCACTAAAGGCGAAAGAAAGAAATTACATGTGAAATATATAAGATAATAAAAGTAAATTCATTAATATTTTAAATTTGAATATATTAATATTTTTTAGATTAAAAACAAAATAAAATTATTTAATTTTGACGGAATGACCGGAGAGACTCTTACACTTGATTTGGTTTATCACTTAAGACCCTTTTACTTATGAATTCGTCAAATAAATATTTAAAATTATTAAAACACATTATTTTAAAGGAATAATACATAAATGTGTTATTTAACTTGACTTTAGATTACATTTATGTTTCTTCAATTTCGTGTGTGTACAAGTAGACACTTAAACTTGTATAAATTTGAAAAAAATAGACGCATTCGTCCTACGAGACAATTTTGTGTCCTCTGTGATGTTCGACGTATATTATGTCACATATAATGTTTGTGTCTACTTAATCAATTTTATTCAAATTTAAATGTCTATTTAATTTTGCTCATCCAAAATTAAAGGCATAGATACCGCTAAATTCAAGTAAAATACTCCCTCCGTCCCTTTTTAGTTGTCCACTTTAGAAATGACACACAGATTAAGGCAACAATGATTAGCACAGTGAAGTTACAATTTTACCCTTATGACAACTTTTCACTTCAAAATTACAACCACTTATTTGAATTAAAGTGAAATAAATTGGAGGAAAACAACATACACTTTTACAATTTTCAAGAAGTGTAATTAAGGGTATAATAGGAAAAAATTTGTTGTCCTTTCTTGATTTGTCAAAATGGATAACTAAATAGGGACAACTAAAAAAGGAAATATGGACAAGTAAATAGGGACGGAGGGAGTAACATATTTATGTATTATAACTATTTTAAACCCAGTTGATTTTCAATGGTTTTGCTATTTTATTATTATTATTATTATTATTATTATTATTATTGTTCTAGGGTCTACAAGTGAAACAAAACGGTCTGAAAAGAACTGACACTTTATTTTATAGACAATATTAACCTAGTTTCTAATACTAGGACCCATATAGTAAATGCTATGAGTAATAAATGTTTTAATAATGACTCAAATATCAAGAACTTTCACACAAATGACCATACTACTTCCCTATAATAGCCTCTCTTAGCTGTAAATTTTGCCTTTTAGTACATATTATAAAATATTTAAATTTGCTTTTTAATATTTGCAGTAGCAGAAGTTCCTATAAATCTACTTCACCTACCTAAATCATAGCAAGATGCCAGTATTGATTGGGATAATCATGCAATTTTTAATTATTTTTTTTTGGTTGGTTTCAATAATTTTGATATGATAGGTAACAATTGCATTATGATTTTCAATTTCATTGCTTGTTTGTACATCTTTTAGTTATACATAGAGTAATTTATTTCCAAATTGAATTCTTTTATATTTACCTTCAGTAAATGTTCACCATTCGTTTTAGAGCAACTAAAGAGATAAATCTGGATTAAAATAGAAAATTCACAAAAATCTCACTAGTTTAGAAATTAATTACTTAGATACACTATAATTTGTAATTTTACGAATTTTACAAGATTTTGGTGCGTCCAGATATTTGATATATGTATCTTAAAATACATGAGTTAAAGGCTTAAGTCATCGACAACCTCTTAAAGTTGTCCACATAATTCATTTAGACACCTCAACTAAAACTCTTACCTATTAGACACTTTAATATTAACAAATATTTATCTATTGAATATAAAATGACAATCAACTTTAAAAATATTGTGTGTATAATTCACACACATTATCTTGACAAAATAACGAATAGAATTACGACACGTGGCACATGGCCCATGATTTTAATTTTGAAAACTAAAAAATAATTTTCAGCCTTTAATAAACTAGAAAATTAAATTGACAAAAAAAAAAGAAAAAGAAACTCTCCCCCCACTCCACCCCCATCTAACCGGTTGCCCTTTCTTCTTCATCTACTTCCCTGTCACTCCGCCATCGCCAACCACCATCGATTCCTTTGGCGATAACAAAAAAGAAAATATCTCTCCCACCCCATCCCGAATACACCCACCTAATCCTTTCCTCTTTCTTTTTCTTCTCGTGTTACTTGTTATATTCTATTCCTCCGGTGACTATTGAGATTTTTGAAAAATAATCGACGTCGATAAATTATTTTGAAATCGATAACGAAGAGAAATCAAAAGTATATCAAAAGATTTTATATTATTTTTAATAAGTTTGATGAATGGTGATGATTGCTCGATTGGAGTTATTGAAAATAAAGATGCATAAATATCGATCAACTTTTTAACTCTAATTGTCGATTTTTTTTCTTGTTCTTGCAATTTCAATAGGCAGTCTATTTATAAAAAATTGAAGAAAAAAAAAGAGCCCAAACAAAAGGTAGAGAAATCTGAAGTCTTTAAAATGGTGGGTTGAAGAAGAAGAGGATTTGTACATGGGTGTGGTGCTGGGGTTATTTTCTTTTGTGAATTAAAAGATTAATATTTAATTGAATTAATTTTTCATTTATTTAGTCCATGTATGCCAAGTGTCAAGAAAGTAGTACAAACTTATTTTTTTTAAATAAAAAAAATGCATTCACGCGCTCAGCAGCAGTGAGATACACTTATTTTGCCACATCAATGTTTTATGTTTAATAGGTACATGTCTTGAACAATTTAGGTATTCAATAGGTACAAGTCCTAGTTCAGGTGTTCAAGTGAATTATGCGGACAACTTTAAGAGATGCGGATGACTTAAGCCTGAGTTAAAATTAGATGTGATTTACTCTAGATACACTTTATTCAAATAGATTTGCATGTATCTGAGATACATAGACAAATCTTGCTTGCCTATTTCTCCACCCTCCCATCTCGCTTGCCACTTTTCTATGTAACCGATATGTATCTGAGATACATGCATGACTATCTCGTTTGTCTCTCCTTATTTTAGTACTCTATATGGCAGCAAAAACAATATATTTAGGTGTATCTTTCTAATTGTATGATAAAAGACTATATTTAATGATAAAATACATTGTTATTTCAAAATATAGATACAACTAATATATATGATATGAATATAAGTCAAATAAGGTAGTTTCCCCATTAAAATATGACCTAAAGGGAAATAATATTTAGGACTTACGTACCTAAGACAAAAGGTAGTATCTCAAAATATCTTGCAAAAGAATTTGCGAAAGAAATAGTAATATCCCTTTGTTTTGAAAAAAATGCGAATAATTTTACATAGGTGGTTATTGAAACACAAGTGAAAATGATAAAATATCATTATAATCTTTTTTGACAAGCCAATTTCTAACAAATTTTATTGAAATGTTTTTAAATATTGGACCGTTATTTAATCTTATGAATCCCTTTTTATAAATCATATTACTAAATTTAGTCGAAATTATGAAATATATATATGTGTGTGTGTGTATTTAAACGTATGAAACCTTTTCATTTTACACAACCCCTAATATTTGCAAATTGATTTATCAATAAACATATATGCACCATATTCGAATTGATAAACCAAGAACTTTTTTTTAAAAAAAAACATATATATTTTATTTTAATTTTTTTAAAATTCCATAAAGGAAAGGTACCTGTTGATTGACGAAGTGAATATCGAAGCTGAGATCATTATTTATTCCAAAAGAACTCGAGCTACAACATGATAGATTGAATAAATGTCCAATCCATACAAAAAGGTACTATTACATAATTATTTTATTATATTTTATTTATGAATGAGATTCTATTGTACTTAAATCAATATTGTGACATCATAATATATCATTTAAGGACAAAATTTTTAATGAAATTTATCCAAAATCATTAGTGATTATTTGACTTAATTAGATTTCACTCCCATCAAATGAGTAATTAGTTTCCACCAACTTTCCATTTTTAACAAACATATGTTATTTCTGGATTGATGTTTTTTGCTTAATATGAATTTGTTTCTATATTAGAAAGAAGAAACAATATAATTAAATAGAATAAGGGAAGGTTAACTATGATTAAGTGTTACTTTGATGAACAAAATCTTATGCATTAGATTGTAATTGTTGTTTAGAACATAAACAAAATCCACCTAGGTGAGTGAAGAAGTCAAGAATTGCATGTGTTTAATCATATCGACTTTTTAATCACGATGAAATTAAAATAAACTAAGCTTATGTTGGTCATAAATTTTAAAATTAAAACTTACAATTTTTAGTTTTATTTTTTGGTACTTGAAGATATTTTGAATATGCATTTTTATTTGAAAAAATATGAAGTTTTGTGCTTGAAACTTGAAAGTGCAATTTTTTTTCTAAAAATTGCCCTAGTTATTTGAAGATAAATTTTTGAATTCGATCAAATTCATGATAAAACATATATTTTAAGAAAAATTTAAACTTCGATCAAATTTTATGGTCAAACAAATATTTTTAAAAAATCAAAACTTAATCTTACGGTCCAACAAATATTTTAAGTTTTTTTTAGAATTTGATTAAATTTCACGGTCAAACAAATATTTTAAGATAAATTTTAAATTTTGATTTAAAAAAATCTACTGTGAAACGCTAGCTAAGTCCTCTGGGAAGAAACTGTTGACCTTCAGATCCAAAATAATATTCCAGTTGTCCAAAATTATGTGACATCATTTGACTGGATACAAAATTTATGAAATATGGAAAAACTTTGTTACGTTTACAAAATTGTCTTTATTAAAGTCAATTCAACGCTTACTTTTAGTTTACTTTTTTTACTATAAAATGTTAAATAGGATCCAATAAGCATATATGGAAATGATGCAATTCTTTTTTAGAGACTGGCTTAAAAAGGAAAGAGTGTTACGTAAAATTGACTTCTTTTTATAATAAAACGTTAAATATGACTCTATAAGTATAAAATGAAAATGATGCGAATCTTTTTTAGAGATTGACTTAAAAAGGAAAGAGTGTTACGTAGGATTGACTTCTTTTTTATAATAAAACGTTAAATATGACCCAATAAGTATAAAATGAAAATGATGCGAATCTTTTTTAGAGGCAGGCTTAAAAAGGAAAAAGTGTAATGTAAATTGAAACAAGGGATGTAGAAGTTATTTCTTCCATCCCATTTTAGTTGACCATTAAAAATTATATATAAGAAAATAATTTGACTAATTAACCCCTTAAAAATTTCTCGGATTTTTTACAAACAAAATGAACAACTTTCAAAAAGAATTAATTTCAAGGTTAATAGAGGAAAAAATTAATTAATGCTTTATTGATTTAGTAAGATGTACAACTAATACGAGATAATTAATTTTTAGTAAGAGGATCAACTAAATTGATCAACAGTTATTTTGATATACTCTTCTTTTCTCTTATGTATATTTGTAGTAAGAGCTTGTTTGAATTGAATTAAAAGTTGGTCAAACTTACTCTTAAGTCATTTTGAGCTTTTGAAAGTATGTGATAAGGTTAAAAATAATTTAAAATAAGTCAAAAATGACTTTAAAAAAAGTTTAAAACCAAAAAATATGTCTTTCCTTACTTTTTATTTTATTTTTATTTAAAAGTCATTTATTTGAATTTTTATTCATTTACTTAAAAAATATTTAAGTTTGACTTTTTATTTTTAAATGAAAAAACTACAATTTTTTTTTAAGTTAATCCAAACAGACTTCAAATATTACTTTCAAATCTAGATGGCAAAAACCAACCAAGCACCAGGTAATTTTCTCCTAAAATAAAAATAAAATTTACCATATCCCTAGGAATATACTTGTATATATATATATATATTGAATGAATAAACAAGACTACTCAAAAACTCCCCCATATGACACAAGACACAGAGTGCAATAGAAAGAAGAAACAGATCTCAAACACTTTATAGATGCAGCTATCTTTTTGTGTCTAATAGCAGCAAAAAATTAAATTCAGAGAAAAAAAAAGGCACTGACTATAAGTCTGAGCTGAGATTTCTATATCTTTACTTTCTTTGTTTCTATCCTTTCCTTCTTCTTCTTCTTCTTCTTCTTCATAATCTTTTAACTTTTTTGTCAACTTCTTTAGATCCATCAAATTTTCTTGAATCTTGAATTTTTGAGAAATGGGGACAGGATGGAGGAGAGCTTTTTGCACAACAATCCCAAGAGATAGAGAGCCTCATTTTGTGGATAAACATGCACAAGATTCACAACAAGTTAACAACAATGGTGGACAACAAATCCCAACTCCAAGAAGCAGTGCAAAGCTTGGTTTTTTATCTAGTAGTAATCCTTCTACTCCTCGTTTGCGTTGCAAAACTAATAATACAGCTTCTTCCAATGACATTAACAGTCTTATTAGTCCAAAACTCCATTGCAAAACTACTCCAAAATCCAACACTAAAAGCCCAAAAACTTTTCTTGGTCCCAATCCATCTTCTCCAAGATCCCCCTTTTCCATCCTCAAGAACACCCTCCGTCTCTCCAAAGTAAGAATTTTCACTTCTATGCATTTTTATATCATTTCTCTGTTATGTTTTTATTAGAGAGTTTGATTCCCCGTTCACTCAATTAATAGTTATTAGCTCTCGCAAAGTTACTTTCTTTTTTTGAGAAATCAACCTGTTTTTCTCAATTCTTGGTTAAAAATCTAATCTCTTTGTGTTTTTTGCTATTTGCAGCAGCATAACTGTGGAGTTTGTACACAGAGTGTGAAATCAGGACAAGGAATGGCAATATACAAAGCAGAATGTTCACATACTTTCCATTTTCCTTGCATTGCATCTCATGTTAAAAAACAGAGCAATTTGGTTTGCCCTGTTTGTAATTCCACATGGAAAGATGTACCCCTTTTAGCCATTCACAGACTTCAACAACAAGAAGATCAAAAAACCCAAAAACCAGAAGAAGTAGAATCATATCCCAATACCCCAATCAAAAAACAAGAAAAGTCATTACCAAATGTGAAAACTTATTACAAACCAGAACAGTGTGATTACAAAGGTTATAATGATGATGAGTCCCTTTTTACTCCTACTGCTGGAGCTAAATTTGTTTCGATACCGGAAGCAAATGAGGACCAAGAAGACAACGAAGAAGAAGTCGAAGAATTCCAGGGTTTTTTCGTTAACCCCATTTCGAGTGATGAAGCATTTGCCAACCAGAGAGATAACAGAAGTGTTGAAGTTAGCTTAATGCCTGAAGCTGCCATTGTTTCCGTTGGAAGAACTCATGAGACATATGCTGTTGTTCTGAAAATCAAAGCTCCACCACCTCCACCGTCACCTCCGGCAGGGAATTCGAATTACGGGTCGGGTCATTTTCTTGACCCGGCACGGCGTGCTCCGATTGATTTGGTTACTGTATTGGATGTAAGTGGCAGTATGAGTGGAGCAAAGATTCAAATGTTGAAACGAGCCATGAGATTGGTTATTTCCTCTCTCGGCTCTGTTGATCGGCTTTCAATTGTGGCTTTCTCTGCTACACCAAAAAGATTACTTCCTCTGAGAAGAATGACTCCACAAGGCCAACGATCGGCTCGGCGCATTATTGATCGGCTTGTTTGTAGCCAAGGAACTTGTGTAGGTGAAGCTTTGAGGAAAGCCGGTAAGGTGCTTGAAGATAGGCGTGAGAGAAATCCAGTGGCTAGCATTATGCTTTTATCCGACGGTCAGGATGAGAAGATCCAGGGAAGTAATACACACAATCGACGATCATCGGAATCCACCCATGTGTCCTCCACCCGGTTTGGTCATATAGAAATTCCGGTTCATTCCTCCGGGTTCGGGAAAAAAGGCGGCTTCAGCCATGAGCCAGCTGAGGAAGACGCATTCTCGAAATGCGTTGGCGGTTTATTGAGTGTAGTGGTGCAAGATCTGAAAATCCAGCTGGATTTCTCCTCCGGTTCAGACCCGGCTGAGGTTGCAGCTGTTTATTCGTACAATGGTCGGCCAGCTGTACTCGGCTCGACTTGTGTTCGGCTTGGCGATCTATACGCCGAGGAAGAAAGGGAGTTATTATTAGAAGTAAAAATCCCAACAATGACTAATGGGTCACACCATGTGTTATCCGTTAGATGTTGTTACAAGGACCCCGCAACGCAAGAAGCAATTTATGGAAGGGAACATTCTTTATTGGTTCCGAGGCCTCAAGCCGTTCGATCTTCAATCCCGAAGATTGAACGGCTTAGGAACCTCTTTATAACTACGAGGGCGATTGCGGAGTCTAGGAGATTAATCGAGCATAACGAGCTATCTAGCGCGATGCATTTATTGTCATCGGCTCGAGCATTGTTGATACAATCCGGGTCGGCTTTTGTGGACGAGTATGTAAGAGGGTTAGAAGCCGAGCTGACGGAAGTGCAATGGAGGAAACAATATCAACAGCAGATAGAGCAGCAAAAAATGATCCAACGGCAGAGAATGAATGAGAGGGAAATGAATTTGTTTTTAGATGAAAATGGTGAGCCGTTAACGCCTACATCGGCTTGGAGAGCAGCTGAGAAGCTAGCTAAAGTGGCTATGATGAAGAAGTCGATGAATAGAGTGAGTGATTTGCACGGCTTTGAAAATGCTAGATTTTAAATAAATTTTAATTTTGTAATAAATTTGGTTAGGTTTTAAAGGAAGGCAAACAACTGGGGGAAGCGGCCCAATGGGCCATGCATATAACAGTGACTGTTGATCCGGCCCTTTCTGCAGAGTGTGACTCTTTGGAGTAGAGGCCCACTTAGGATTGATTGATTTACTGGGCCATAGCTTTTGTCTAGTATTCTAGTTTTTTTTTTTTTTTTTTAATTATTATTATTCGAACTAAAAAAAAGAGATTTCCTTTTGCCTTTTGTATTGAACAACGTTAGAGGACAATGTAAATGCAATTCTCAATTGGAATATTAAATTTTCATGCATCTTCTTTAATAGGCTCGTACTTTTGACTATCGAATAAATTAGCGTGATACACAAAATAGTCAAGAAGTAATCAAAAACTTTAAGACAAGTTTAAACTTGGAAAGAATTTCTTACAGTAACAACTAGCCCAAACTCCATTTATAGGATCACACTACCTATAATGTTGTAAATTGTAAACCACCAAATTATGCATACACTACACCACTAAATATGTTTTTTATTGGTAATTAGAAGTTTTTATAAATGTCTCTAAAGCCTACAGCGATATTGGATCTAAATGAGAATTAACTAATGCCGAATAACACTATTTGTTACCTATATTGTTGTAAATTGTAAACCACCAAATTATTCATACACTACACCACTAAATTTGTATTTTTATTGGTAATTAGCTTTTTTTATAAATGTCTCTAAAGCTTGCAGCGACATTGGATCTAAATGAAAATTAACTAATGTCGAATAGCACTATTTGTTACCTATATTGTTGTAAATTGTAAACCACAAATTATTCATACACTACACCACTAAAGTTATTTGTAAATGTCTCTAAAACTTATAGCGGCATTGGATCTAAATGACAATTAACTAATGCCAGTAGCACTATTTGTTAATGTGCATATTTATTACCGCTAAAAGTTACTTTTGTCTTGTGATATAATATATACATATATATATTTAATGAGAGGTTGAAAAAGTTCCACATCTTAAACTATCAATTCATATCAAAGTCGTATATTTTTGCTTAATGTGTGAATAACGTGACTTTTTTGGTCATCAATATATAAGTTTGAGATGAAAGATGAAGGACCTATCTGTTTAATTTTTGTTGTACAAGGACAAGTAGACATGAAAGATGCTTCTCAATTTACTACGTACTAACACAAAGTGACAATGTGACATTAAATATAGGTTCAAAAGGGGGCCAAAGTCTACGTTACGTTTTCAAAATCGAAAAATTCCATTTCCCAAACTTCTTTTCAATCTCTTCAATGTTTTGTTCTACTTGAAATTGATAAAATATATCATTTGATTCTTTGGTGGATATGTCAATGAGGCATTGTTTTCTATGTTTTAATATGTTATACCAATTAAATCAAAGTTTTGGGAACAAAGAAGCTTATGCTATAGAATATTTTCCGTTTAAGTGGCGTTTATGAATAGTGAATTTGAATTAATCATGTTAGTTATAAGCTTTGAATATTGAATGGTAAACCGGAGAAAATGATTAGATATTGTGTTTTTACTGTTTGGCATAGAAATATCGTTTACTAGCCATGTTCGGGCCTATATTTAAAAAATAGTTATTGTTTCGAAATTTCAACTCCAGGACGGTTAATATTTTTAATTGCATGTGCTGAAAAGTGGCTATTTGTAAAATTCACCTGTTTTTATTTACTATATATTAAAAGAACAAGTGATAGGTATGATTGCTTGAGTTTCAGCTATTGTGTTATACTCCATAAAGATGGTAAAGTATGTAAAACTTTTATTATTAGTTATTACTATCCCTAGGTTTATCCTAAAGTTTTGATAAATTATAATATGATTGAACCTATTCTATAATTAGCCTTTTCTTCCTTTTCCTTTAGTGTTTCTAGTCTAATTTTTTTTTAAAAGAATGACTAGATACTTTTGAACTTAGTTTAAACATACAGTACTAATGATTATAGCTAGAAACAACTACTATAAACTTAATAAAGGAGGTAACTAATAATGAGTTAAAGTAGAATAATTGGATAATTGTATCCATTAACTAACTTTTATCAGCACACAATAAATTGGATATTCCTAAAAGATGAAAGATGATTGTACCTCTATAGCAGTAGGTGGTGTAACAATAATTTTAAGGAATAATATTTTGGAACAAAATAATTGTACAACTAGATAAGTTGGTACATTTGCACAAAAAGATAAAAATAAAATAAAAAAATGTCAGTGTTTTTTAAAATTATTTTACCTAATACTACCAAAAAAATGACTCATATTCTGCAAATTCTTGGACACATTTCAACACCTAAGCCCAATGTCCAAAGTGCAAAAACAATGAATTGGACAAAGAAGATAAATGACCTAAAGTCTCAGAGATTTATTATACTACATTTTAACCTAAGTTTCACCAATAATTGATGCATGCAAAGAATGACATTGAATAAAGCCTGTATAAATATGGCTTATTGGAAAATTTATTCATGTGATTTAATTGGGACCACATTCTTATCTAGTTGAAAAAATAGGGGTCTACATTATCTATAGGGAAGGCTAGTTTTAGCGATAAATGTTAGTAAAACTTTTGATGTAAGGCCGCGATACCAATGACCCTTGAAAATGGGTAGTTTTGAACTTTTGACCTCCCGTTTTCCCCATGGCCAAATCTTCAAGGTCAAAAGTTCGTTATAGTTGAAGTTTTGTCTATGGAGCAAGCGAGGTGAAAAGTTCAAGAAGCGCTCACCTCAAAGGTCATTTTTGTAAATCACTTTGCCTTAACATCACCTCCAGTCCAACACTTTTTTAGCATATATAACCAAGTGATCATAATTCTCTTTACTAGCAAATAGGGTGAAAGTTCTATATTGTTAACTGTCTTGTCAAGATTTTACTTGATCCTTCACAGACATGAAAGCTTATCCTATGCTTCATTTTTTGCACAAAAATAGGATTAAATAAGATAACTTAGTGGTATATTATTATTTTGTCTAGTTTTTTATGGTATTAATAGTGTCATTTCTCACATCTTTATGGCCATCTACACTTGCTTGTGGGTAAATGTATGTGGGGTTAACTGTGATATGTCTAATGTTCATGAACTTTCTTTTTTATTATGACCATGCTATCCAGGCCAGCTTTCGTACACATCTTGACTAATTTCACAGGATACTTCCCACCTCTCAGTAGCAGTAGGTACCAGGTAGGTTATCTCATCTAATGTTTATGAACTTGATAGAGAAAGAAGCATCACACATATAACACAAGTATACCCTAACTGGACTACAAAGATAAGTGGTGATATTATACAAACCAGAAAAAGGACACAACTTAAATGAACAAACAAATTAATGTGTTGACAGAAGAGTGGGGGTAGGTGAGGTTCATTATTGATGACTTTGGAACTGATGATGTCTTTGAATTGCGTATACTCTCTTATTCATGGCTTGTCAGCTATCCTTTTCATACCCTATAGCTAGGATTTGAAGCTAACGGGTTCGGTTTTAGTCTTTTTGAGTTACTCGTTCTAACTCAAAGTTAGAACCAAAGTTACTGGGCTCTTCCGAACTCCCCTCTTACATTCTAGCTCCACCCTGTTGCAACTGTTTTAGACATGAGTATTTGTAAATGCTGAACTTCAGTATCTATTATATAGTGAACTATTGAAAACTTGTTCGAAGAGTATCTCCAGACCCCACTTGTGGGATTACACTAAATTTTTTGTTGTTTAAAGAGTATCTCGAGTGAAATGATTGGGCTCATAATAAAATGTGATCTTTATATGTTTAAGGAGATTTCTAAACAAGTGAAGCAAAAGATTTATAAGAGCTCAGTTTCATGTATAATCTGACCATTTAGTCATAGCCAGAAGAGTAAGTTTCATATATTTATTATAATAAGCTCCTTATTCTAATAAACTCAGTCCTGCTTATACTTTTTGAAGGAAGTTTCAAGAAAATCTATAATAACAGTAGTAAATAGAGCTCTGCATTTTCAAATAGGAAACTGACTTTAGGGAGGATTCGATTAAAAACAAAATAATGGGTTTAACTTAAGCTCAAAAGCTAACTCGTGAGATTAGGATTGCCCCAGGCCATAAAATGAGAGCATCCCATCCCTAAAGTACTGACATGGGGACTCAACAGGACCACCCTCCGAATTCAAAGTTTTCTCTTGAAAGTTTAGTTGTGTAGGTTTGATATGCAAAGAACAGAAGGTCATCGGCTAACAAATTTGACAAGTTCTAGTTCCACTTTTCAGGATTCTTCCCTAGTTTTGGTACACCAAAACCTACTTGAACCTTTTATGTTCTACCTGCTATGCAAAATCATTAGGGTATCAACAGTTGTACCAACTACTTTAATATCTGAGGCAAATAAAGTAGACGAACAATAATCTAAGACCAAGCTGTCTTACAGAACACTATCTTTGTTAGCATGAATTCTGTTATGTGAAAGAGAACAGAGCAGCATTACAGTAATCAATATTGTTGCATTTAACAATTACATTGCAGGGTTCCAAAGTGAAGGGAGAACAAGTCGAATGAAATTAATACATCAACATAATAATCATTAAGTAAATGAATCAGTGAATATGTTACAAGGCTAGAACTGTTTGTGGAAGGAGTATATGGATCTCTCCCATGAATCACTCATTACAAGGATATAACTTCAAGTAATAACGTCGATAGAACAGCTACATACAAAATGTACTCTTAAGACACAAGAGGAATCCACAGGAAAGATTTCGGGTAGGGATCATATCCTGTCTATGCATTTCAATGAGAATTACAGTACCGCCAACAGAAAATACAATTGAGGAATTCTTCCTCTTATTCAGTTGAGGCTCTGAGAGAATTTTCAATGAAAAAAGCTAGAGAGATTCACCTTATTTTTGAGTTTGCTCCACTTTAGCTCGGATTTTCTGTTCCAATACAGATATATCTGTCTCAAGGCTGAACATCCTATTTAAAGCATGCATATTCTCAAGGGTCTCACTCAATGTGCGGCTGTCACTCCCATCACATCTTAGGTGTTGCATGGGACCATGAAGGAGCTTGTTAACAATTCCACGACTAAGATCATCAACAGCCTTCTTTGTCTTCTTCGAGATATCATCGCCCATTTTTGACATGCACTTCTCCAGTTCAGCAACCCTTATTCTTTCTGCATAAGCCCTCAGTTTCTTGATGGTGGGAACAGTCTCCAGTGAATCCCTCCAAGCTTCAAATTGTTTGGATTCTTCAGAAATTATTGCTTGAGCTTCCATTGCTTTACGAAGACGGTCCTCCTTATTAGCTGCCACAACCTCTTTTAGATCATCTACATTGTACACCCGTGCATCCTCTAGCTCATTCACACAAGCACCAACATTCCTAGGAACTGAGATGTCAATGAAAAGCCTTAAACTTCCAACACTTGCACCAACAGGTGGAAGATCCACAACATGCTCTTTCATAAACAGTGGCGTTTCTGATGCAGTGCTTGTGAAAATAACATCAGCTTCAGCAGCACATTTAAGCATTTCATTGAGGGGCTTGTAGATTATCTCGACATCTTTCATTTCTTCACGAATGGCAGAAACTCTATCCTCACTTCTGTTTACAACAACCATCTTTGTGCATCCCTTGGCTACCAAGTGCTTAATCACAAGTTTCCCCATCTTGCCTGCTCCAATAACTAGCGTCCTAGCAGTAGTGTGGCAGGATTCCGGAAGCTTCATCAGAGCCAACTCCACAGCAGCTGAACTTACAGAAACTGCCCCTGCTGCAATGTTTGTTTCAGTTCTAACCCTCTTTCCGACTGTGATTGCATGCTTGAATAGTCCACTAATGTTCCTTCCAAAGCCTGTAACTCCTTGACCAACCTTGACTACTTGCTTGACTTGAGCAAGAATTTGACCTTCCCCTAAGACCAAGGAGTCTAGCCCAGCAGATACTTCAAAGATGTGCTGTGTCGCATCATTATTATACAGTAAAAAGCGGTGCTTACAAATCTCTGTAACAGGGACTCCACTTGTCTGCAAAAGAAAAGGACAACTACTTATCAGTTTGATGGTTATACCTGTTGCGATGAATGCAAATTTCATGATTGTGAGCAGAGAACCACAATGTTGCAAACATAATGTAAAAACACAAGCTACGATCTATTCAAGGGGGAAATTCAGTAAGTTTTCTTTTAGGTTTTATTAGAACAATGTCTAGGATGTACGGCTCATAATGATATTCCCTTCTCACCAAGAAAAGGACAATGGATAATTGAACTTTGCTTTTTCTAATCACCATCCAAAGTAAAAGATAGCAGATGATAAAGCTACACTATCACATACACAGTTCAAGGGAAAAGAATACCTTTGACATCCATTCGGTAACTTCTTTAACGCCACGATGTTGAGAAAGAGCCACAACATAGATCTCCATCCTGTTACAGGTACTAAGAACTGCAGCTTCTTCAATATGATTCAAATTGCAGAGCTCCCCAATGGCTCTCGGCCACTCTGCTTCAGGAATAGCCAGTTTTTCACGTACTTCAACAGGCGTAGTGTGGATACTGAGCCCAATGACAACGATACTGCTCCTCTCCTTGGTATATCCTGAAGCATATTAAGATTAAAAAAAAAATTACTACTTACTGAGCATACACTGATTTATATTAAACAAGGGCAGAAGCATATTACATTTGACATTAGCAATAGTGAGTACTCTTTACTTATATTTGCAACTATGAGTCATGACCAGCACAACGATGTTATATATTAATTCAAGAAGATATCACATTGCCTATATTGTCAAATCATCAAGAACCGTAAGGACTGATACTACTGCACCACATGCAAAGTCTGCAACCAGGGTAGGCCAGGAAATTATCAAATATTTGGTCAGGATGCAAGAACACGATTCCAACTTCTCGCACACTAGCCGCCAATGAAAAAAGAACTAGGTAATTTCTTCCATTTTTCTAGCCTTGGTAGGCAGAGTTACCCGGTAACCATTATATAACAGAAACATGAGGTCCAACTTCGCAAACTATCAGCCAATGCAAAAATAAAAAAAGCTAAGTGATTTCTTCCATTTTCCTAAGCCTTGGTAGGCAGAGTTGCCCGATAACCATTATATAATGAAACACAAGGTCCAACTTCTTGTTGCAGTATCTAGTTGATGATAACGTTCCAATCTATCATGCAACAGGAAGCAGCATAAGCACAAACGACTTCCGGCCTTAACCTATGACAAAAACTAGCAAGATAACAATATCCTCACTAAACAAGGAATTGACAAAAGACCACAATTCCACCATATGCTCTTCAACTATAAGACAAAGTAAATTTTGCACCTACATATCTCAAATTGCATAAAGAACAAACCTTGATCAAATAGGAAAAACTACTCCAAGAACAAAAGAACAGAATAAGAGAAAATAAGATAGATTATCATATCACCGGAGTTAATATAAAACACAGAAATCAATCAACCAACAATTAAATAGTAAAAATAAAAACACAATTAACTGCAAAAGCAAATCGAAATTCTCAAAATAATCATATATCAAAGTGAATAAAAGAAAAAGAAAAACTTCACACAAATGAAACACATACTGTCAGCAGCTGAGCTCTTAAGCTGTTCAAGAGCAGAAAGGCTAGAAGACGAAGTCACATTTCCAGAACTCTGACTCTGATCCACAACATCAGATGCTGCAACTTCACACCTGATCCCTGAATTGAACAAACCCTTTTGAATTGACAACCTTCTGACCCGACCCGGATTGCAAAACAACCCAATTGACGCCGGAGAAGCTGCCGCCGCCGATGATGATAAAGACTCGAGCTTGGCCCCGGAAAATGCGGTTGGAATAGCCATTTGCTGACAACAACAACAACAACAAATTCGAGCTCCCAAAAACCCTAACCCTAAATTTGTAATGTTGGAAAGAGATATGAATAGGGGGTTTTAGGAGCTCTGTGGTCAACAATGGTGGAAGGCGTGTGGCGTTCAAAGGGGGAAAATTTTGTGCCTTTGAATTTTTCTTCAGTTTGTATTATTTTCAACTGTATTTCTTGAAAAGAATTTGTAATTTTTGTATTTGGTAGGGCAAGTATTGACAATAAAGCTTTTGGGGGATTTCTCTGATTTCTGATTGGCTTTGGATTCCACGTTTTATCCACACTCACTAACTCCTATCCACCTTCAAATTTATGCGTTTTTTTCCATAATAATCGTGTTGTTCGAATAAATTTGTATATTTCAATTAATTTTACGAGATATCAATTATCTGCTACTTATTAGTAAAGATAGGTATCGAATAACTCAGCTTGAGTGAATAAGAAGTCGATGTTTTTACCTTTCTTGGAATTTAAATCTTAATATAACATGATTTTGAATTCATTTTATTAATTATTAGAATTTAGACTACATTAGGAAACTTTGTTGTGGGTACATGATCTTTTTCTATTTTAATTGTGTGTTTATTTTTTTTTATGTGTGGCATGAATTTGTGTGGTGAGGAAGGAGAAGGTAGAAAAGGTGGAATGAAATTGCAATCATTAAATTAATCTCATTAGTTTGTTCTATTCAATTCATCTCTTTTCCAATTCGTTTTAACTTTTGTAGGATTTTATCTTTAATTTATCAATATCACTTACTTACAAAGTTTCACAAAACGCATCAAGCATAGTGCATCTTTAAAGTATAATTAAAGTTTCAAGTTTTATAATTATAGATTTAGTAGTCTTTTTAGTTCATACGAGTTGTCATATTTTATTTTTGGAAAATCAGTTTGACTATTCTTCTAAACTAAATTGGAATAGAATAGTTCAAGATTTAAAGTTGCGATTTAGATATTCAAACACTATATATATTACAAATTCTTTTTATTTTAATATGGTAAAATTTATATTTGCAAATATTGATTAAAATTTATATACATTTAACTCTCAAAGATTAAAATATGACAAGAATTTTTTGACGGTGAAATAGAAAGAAAAAAAAAAAGCAGATACCTAGTAAAACAAAATTGAGTAGTTAGAGAAGCTATACTATTAAGGTGAGAATCATTATCTTGATTTTAGCCAATGAAACGCTTAAGTGGAGATACCTCTCATCGTCACACATAATTAATTGCCGTTTTCTTAGAAAATTTATTTTTCTAGTCTCTTATAAATATTTTTTAGTTCTAGATTTTTTATTTTCTGTATATATAGGATATCAATAATTATATAACAACACATGAAATTTGTAAAGATATTTTGTAAATAAATAAATAAATTATTTATTCAAATTTTAAGTGGTATAACGTGTCATTTCCTGATCAGTTTGTTTGTTCTCCCATTTTAACTTATTTAACGATTAATATTTTTTTTAGAAATAGATGTTAAGGGAAAAAAATGTCCTAATAATATCTTAGCATATGTAGAAAAAGATAGTGAAATAAAATGATTGGTGGAAAATGATAGTAAGAGATATTCAAAGAAAAAGATAAGATGAGAAGAGGAAATTGGTGATTGAGATTTATTGATGGATTTCCAAAGGGTCTTTTTCTGCCACAATTTTGTTTACAATATGGTCGTGGAGAATCTATGTACTTTCATCCATAGATATGCACACATTTGCATCTTGTGGCTTCCACAATTGCATTCAACTCATTTTACTAATATTTGTAACTATGTCTCTTCTATTTTAACAGTCATTTTAACTTTAAAATATTATTCCAAAATAAGTATCATTTAGAAATTTAAGATTAGAATTTACAATTATTTTAGCTGTACTCTTAATATCATAAGGTTTGGATACACTTTGAATTTGATAAACGCATTGCTTGTGAAGTATGGGTGTTAGAAATTGATATTCTAAGGAAATGATTGCTTAAGAAGTATGCATAATATTTAAGTGAAAAAATTAGTCTACTTGTGGATAACTTAGCAAATGATATCTTGTATTTATTGTTTTTCTTAATAGGAGTGGAAAGAGCTAAAACGACAATTAAAATGGTTGAGGAAGTAGTACTCACTCGATTAAAGGTAGATTTGTAAAAGTAAGTTTTGTAGCACTTTCGATTTCTTAGTTATTGATATATTTTAAAATTGATCCTTGTGATATTTGACTGAGCACATGTAACTTGATATATGCAATTCTGATCTATTTGCTACTTAATATTCATAGATTTATCATAATTATTAGTCGATCGATCACATAATTACTCATGTGTGATATTAAATTTGTACTACTATTTTATATTTGATGGTAATATAGTTCTAAAAGCATCAACATGGATTGTGGTGCACTAGTGAAACTGTTCCATCCTTAAATCAGAATGAGTCTCGCAGTGCGCGGTTTGAATTTAGTCGAAGCTCTAATACAAGCTCCAGACATTGGATAGAAAACCAAAAAAAATAGTTAGGAAAGTATTTCAAATACAACATACTTACACAAACACATATTTTGTTTAATCTAAGATTAGATCAAATATAATTTTCATTGGACATCACAAAAACCAAAATCAATAATCACACAAATCTAATGAGTCTTGTAAACTAGGATTCCTTTGATCATACAACAAACTCTTAGTAAACTTATTGCAATTTGCAAATGTTTTAGAGAAACTCCAACTACTAACAAGTTGTCCAAAAATATTCTTCACATATTTTCAAGCAACCTTACAAGCATTGGCATGCGTCCAACTAAAGACTTGGCAGGCTCAACTGGTCAATTAAAGACACAGCCCATAGGCCACAACTTGGGGAAAAAATAGTTGGATTGCTCAATTTATAAGTCACGAGTCAAAAGTTTAGCCATCATTTCAAATGTTATTAAAAAGAAAGAAAATTTTTAATATGAAAATAATATCTGAAGAAAAATACCCTAAACTAAAACATGAAACGATCTTGTTGATGTTCAAACTTTGAAAATTCCTAGAGTTCCAGTTCGAATTCTACCTTTTTTCATGGAGTTTGAGATAGGTATCATGAGTGAATGATGATAATGTTTTAAAATAGATATCATGAATGATAAAATAAAATCCCTTCATTTATGTTTAATTGTCTTTTTTTCTTCTTAGTTTGTTTCTAACGAAATGTCTCTTTTGTATCGGGTAAGGCTTTAAGTTCAAGATTCTATATGGTATATTTAAGACAAGAAGACTCAAAGGGCATTTTAGTATATTACATAATACATACATCTAAAGTTTTTTTTTTTTTTCAACCCGGTGTTCGGTACCCACATTGAAGCCCGACTAAATCCGGATTCGCGCCGGGAAGTCCCACATTGAGGGATAAAACGCTATCAAACAAAGGCGACTCCGTACCCAAGGGGACATCTAAAGTTTAAGACTACATCACAAGATTTAAAAAAACTTTTTCTTAATTGATATATCTATTATATTAAATCAAATGGAGTTCAAATATTAAAATATCTAACATGAAAGAGATATGTAGGTGAAAATGATTAACTCACTCATGATACCCCTTTTAAATTTAAGGATAATGTTTTGGAGTTAAAGTTGAAACTTCATGATTGTGTCTTTGAATTCGAACAAGCCTTGCCATAAAAATTTCAACATTAATTTTGTTTTTAACGTTGGGTTAATTAGAACTCCAACATAGTAAGATAGAGTTTCACATTTAAGTCGGGGAAAAATTGTATAGTCGATCTAAACTTATTTAAGACTACGGCGTCCTTGTTGTTCTTTTCTAAATTTCAACCAAAGCGTAAGATTTGACTGGGCCGACCAAGTTCAAAGACACTTCTGGCCCATCGCAGGGCCCAAAATGAATAAGAGTTTAGTACCCAACAGCATACCTCATGTAGTGACTCCAAAAATTCTAATTTGAAAAACTAACAAACATTCCTATCATATTTAGTAATTCTCTCTTTAGTTTAAAATAATTACATATTGTCTTACTAATTAATAATTTCATATCACATTTTAAGTCAGATATACCTAAACTACATGTATTTTTCCTATCAGATACACTAAAATAGGGAGAAAGGCGAGAGAGAAGAAGAGAGGCGAGCGAGATAGGAGGGAGGTGAGCGATATTCTCAGATACATGCGAATCAAACTAGATACATATATTTAGATACCAGATACATGGCCGAGAAGCAAGCGAGATAGGAGAGTGGTGAGCGAGGGAGTCAGATATGTGATTCACTTGGATACAGTGTATCTAGAACAAATTCCACCTAATTTCGACCTCATATATACGAGATACATGTATTTGGACGTTGTTGGACACGCCAAATACATGTATCCGTAGTCCAAAATCCAATAACATTCGTAATATTGCAAACTAGCATGAATCTAAGTAATTCACTCTAAAACTAATGGGATTTTCTGTAAGTTACCCAGCTAACTTCTTAATCAAAAGATTATTTTCTTTCCACCACTTTATATTTTGACCAAACACAAAACATTTCTTTGAAATTTGATTAAGCCTTATTGTCTTGATTAAATACTTTTTGCTAAATTCTTTTACAAGTTTTTTTTTTGGCTATTTGGGATTTTAAGAAGTCATTTAGGCACGTTGTCACATTTGAAATACTTGACATATTAGATAAATTCGTCCAACGTAATAGTTTGTCATAAGATTGAAATGGTAGTCTACTTCTTCGTGTAATTAGGAAAAAGATTAGAGGTACAGATTTGTCCTATTTCAATTTTCTTAAAATGTCCAAGATAGTTAGATGCAACATGTAAATTTGTTTTGACATGATCGAATACACACGAATATATATATATTTCAAACATTAGGAATAATGTATGTATATATAATATGGGGTTTTTTATCCAAACGTACCGTCCAAATAAATAGTTTATACTTTGTATAGTCGTATAATTATTTATACTTGAATTAGCCAACGTGTGTGTATATATATATAAGAGGACTCTTTCTTTCTTTCTAATATTACATGGGCTTGGAGGTTTCTCTCTAATTAAATTCTTTTAGTATTTTTGGCACATTCACCCGATCAAATGTGGTTTATATCATGTTAGAGGTCAATGATATGTGAAGGATATGTCGTATTAAATAAAATGACTTTTATTTTTCATAACAAAAATGAAATAAAGTTAATTTATTATTGAAATCGCGACTAGTATTGCTATCACTTTAGTTGCTGACTTGCCGCCTTATATTTGCTCATTCACAATTACTATCACAAGAAACTGAAAAAGTTGTTTATATTTCTAAAAAATCTTATGCACTCCACGACTTTCTTATGTTACATATGTGATCTCGAAAATTGAATTTAATTGTTATTCCAGTCAACAAGTTGAAAAACTTTCTCATTTCTTTGATAAAATTAGGTAGCTTCAATTTATACAAATTAAGGAGTTGTTGACCGTTGTTTACTAAACGCTGATTCTATCTCAGCCAAGCAATAAAAGTCAAGAATTGATCAATTCATCATGTATTAGAAGTGTATGAAGAACTTCACAAATTTTAAGATTGTAATATCAAAATAGAGAAAAGTTTAAATCATTATATAACCATATGTTCAAATGACCACTAAATACACAATATCGAACAAGATTCGGCTACATTATTAAAGATTTAGAGCTTGTTTGGCATTGCTGCTAAAAACGGCTTATTTCAGAAATATTTTTTAAATATAGCTTTTTAGAAAAGTACTTTTGAAAAAATAATAATTTATGTTTGGTTAATTAATTTGAAAAGTATTTTTTATAAGCAAATTGTGTTTGACAAATCTTTAAAAAAAAAAAAAGTGTTTTTGAGAGTCAAATTACGATTAAGGAAAGTACTAATGTACTTTTAAGGGATAAGGGTCTGAAAAATACCCCAACTTTGGTCAGATTTGTTGTTGCGATACTAAACTTTCATGAGGACCTATTACCTCCCTAGACTATTTAATACCGTATTTTTTACCCCTGAACTATTTAATAGTGTATTTTAAAGGTATATATGTGCCCACGTGGACACATTACTATTTATAATTTTGCATTGCTTTTTATGTCCACGTGGGCAAATATATATGTTTAAAATACGGTATTAAATAGTCAAGGGAGGTAATAGGTCCTCATGAAAGTTTAGTATCACAACAACAAATTCGACCAAATTGGGGTATTTTTCAGACCCTTATCCCTACTTTTAATATTAAAATTATTTTACAAAGAGAAACTAGTTTAAACATCTATTACAAAAAAATAAATTAAATATTTATTTTTATTAAATTAAAATGTTCATATTCAAATTTTCAATCAGTATTATACAAAAAAAATTCTCTAATCTTACAAAAATTTTGTTGTTGCCTTTTTCTTTTTTCTAATTCCGCAAAATAATACGTAAAATAATAATAGACAAAACGTATAATAAAATATAAATTTATTATATAAAAAAATAAAATTATTAAATGGAACTTAACCAAGCATGTGATATATGTTAATTAATTAATTAATATATATATATATATATATATATATATATATATATATATATATATATATATATATGGAAGGGACATTTTAGTCTTGAAAAAAATAATTTTTTACTTCTGTTTTTTATTAAATGGAACTTAACCAAGCATGTGATATATGTTAATTAATTAATATATATATATATGGAAGGAACATTTTAGTCTTGAAAAAAATAATTTTTTACTTCTGTTTTTGCATTTTTTAAGAAGCAGAATTTTTTAGCTTCTTCCAACATCAGAAAAATTACTTCTGCTTCTATTTAAAAGCAGTTTTCCAAGTTTACCAAACATCTATTTTTTTTCTCAAAATAAGTATTTTTGAACTCAGCAATATCAAACAGGCTCTTACGTCACAAATAACGGTACAACCAAATGCATTCTTGAACTAATAGGGTTAGAGGTTGCAAATTGATAAAATTTAATTATTCATCTCCTTTTTTTCAAAGAAAAAGAAAATAATTTTTTTTTGTGCATTTATGAATGTGATCGAACGATTAATAAATCATTTACAATTTTTTATTGTTGAAAATCCAAATCCTAGCCATGACAAAAAAAAAAAAAAAAAAAAAGGACCCCCCCCGCCCCCCCGCATCATACTCAACTTTGTTGTAACACATATAAGATTTTTTTTTATTTATAAAAAATATATATTTTATTCCACTGATCACAAAATTTAAGAAACTCATGATGTAATTATAACCGTTCAAAAATTGTTAAGGTTACATCACGTTTACTGCATATAATATTGTATAATTTATATGCAGTATATCATATATAATATTTATATGACGTTATCTTTATATGCATATAATATATATATAATAATAATAGAACCTAATTACCTGTTTTTTTCTTAAATTACCTGAGCTCTTTTTAGCTCTAGTCACTAGAATTCAACAAGTATATATTGGCTTTGACCATCTCTCAAGAAAAAAACAAATCTCTCATGCAATTTTATTATTAATCAACTTGTATATTTGAACTAGTTTGGGTACCTATTCTAATAGTATTACCAACTTGACCATCACAGTTGACATTGAGGAAATATTTATTTGTATTTAAATGATTTTGAAGAAACGATTTTAATCAATAATTAAATAAAGAAAAAAATAACGTCATGATATGGCTATTTTCTTATTTGCAACCAAATATAATCATACAATATTATATTCAATGTAATTCCACAAATAAAATTTAAGAATAACAATTTGTATGATAGATTCTACCCTTATTTTGTGAAAATAGCGAGTTTGTTTATGATAAATCATCGACTCAAGTAAAGCATTTCAAATCAAGTTTTAAAAGAAAATATGCTAAAAAGAGGTCATGTTAAAAATAATAGAGAAAAGAATAGTAGGGGACCAAATATAATTATATATATGGTTAGGGTCTGTTTGATAGGACAAAAATGTTTTTCATGAAAATTATTTTCTAAGAAAATAAATGAATATCTTATTATTGTTTTTTGTTTTTTACATGAATATAAATATTATTCTAAAAGAATTTGTATACAATCAAGATAAATAATATGAGAAATGATGTTGAATGAAAAGTGTAAAGAACACAATCAATATAAAAGACCAATTGCAGAACTAGTTTTCCTACTTTCAAGATCGAACTAATAAAGTCATTCTCCACATTTCAAGAAACTTATGAAGAAAAATATTTTCAAATATTTTAACCGATCGAAAATCAAAATATTTTCCTCAACACACCCGTAGACTAAAAAAGCATTTACTAATTTATTAAAAAAATAAAATTAAAAAGAGGGACCATGCATGAAGGCAATGATAAAGATGATCTCCAAACCCTTTGGGAAACTACTCCTAGTATAGTAGTCCCCACATTACCATTTAATTGGGCCTGTGATGTCTTCCTCCGGCATTTGATATCCACATTAAATCTCGATTAAATTTAAATTTATATCGAAAAATTCCTTTAAGGTAAAGCGCTTTTAACAAAGATGACTCTGTACTAAAAGGGACTCAAACTCGAAATTTATGATTAAAAATGATGGAGTATTTACCACAATGCTACCATCGTGGTTGATGTCTATTTCAAAGTCACTCACTCTCTTAATTATTGGAGGAAACAATCTCCATTCCTGGCCATAACTCTGCTCCATATTTCTCCTATCTTTTTCTTTATCGCCACTTTAAATAAAGAAGATTGGGGATGCATTAAAACTCTCCAAATTATTACTCCCTCTGTTCCTAATTACTTGTCCACTTTTAATTTGACACACATATTAAAAAATAATTAATGACATAGTAAGTTTACCATTTTATCCCTATTAATTATGAAGTGGATGAAAAGTTCTACATTTTTCAAAGTAATTATTCATTTAATTGAGAGTATAATAGGTAAAACCCTTTCTTGATTTGTCAAAATAGACACCCTCAGTGTAAAATACTTATTTTTCAAATTATTTTTCAAGATATCATTTAATAAGGAAAAGTTTGGTAAAATATCGATATCATTAATTATTTTTTTAATGGTGTGACAAATCAAACTGTGACAAGTAAAAAGTAAACGGAGAGAATAGTTCTTCTCATATATGATGTATGTGGTACAAAAAATTGTTTTTTCTTGATAGGACTTTTGACTCGAAATTTCTAATTAAAGACGAATAAATCTCATCCATCTCAATTAGAAATCAGATGCATCAATAATAACTATTATTGATCAACCTTCTTTAAGTTTGTAACTCTGCTTTGTTCCTAGTATTTGTCTAGTTTAAGCAAAAATATTTAACGAATAATTCTCTGCGAAGAAATGGGTAGATATCCTCTGCTGCTATTATATACTCTCAATATTTAGCAGTTCAGAAAACGGCATTATTTTCAGAAAAATGTACATCTCTGACCAAAGGACAAAAAAACATTTATAACAAAAATGAAACAACTAGTCATATGACGTCGTGGAAATTTTCTTTTCTTGAATTTCTAAATATAACAACGGTCATTACTCTTACTTTCGATATCTATTTTGGAGTCTGACTTATTTAAATTTACATTGAAAAGTATCACATTTTTTTTCAACCTTCTTTTATGATATGAGTTGTATACATCCGTCAACATCCATAGCAGAGGAGGAGACTTGTTAGTACTCCCCCTTTGCATTAGCCAACGGCCGTCTAAACGTGTTTTAATTGATAATTATATCAAGATTATCCACGTAGGGGCATTTAATTTCAAGTCATATATATGTGTGTGTCATTTTAATTTATCCAAATTTTCGTATAAAAGGGTTTTCTAACATGAGATCACAATCCGTACGGATGATTAAATTGGTCTAACAAATGGTATTTCATAAAAAAAGTCAAGGATCGCTGCTTCTTGTCTATGCCTTTTTAGTAGAGTTGATCGCATCTGCCAGAACTCTAAAAGATAATAACGAGTATCAAAGACGGGTGTAAAATTTAAGTTTTTTTTCTAACCCTAGAATAACCTGCAGCTGCTACAATCTCTATTCTAACTCTAGAATAACCTGCAGTCGCTACAATCTCTGCCCTTCGGGTGAGCACTTTGTGCGCACAGAGTAAACCATCCATTGTGTTATAGCCTGCAAACCACACAATGAATGTAAATCGCACTAGACAAGGCAAGCCCTATATATGCGATATGCTCGACTCAAAAGACATTGAGAGGGTCATCCATAAAATTTATGTTTTATGAATTCAATTTTAAGATTTATTAAATTTACTATATATTTAAAGTAATAGATTCAAATATACTTTTTTATTAAAACTTTTTTATACATAAATTTATATTACACATAAAAAATACGAAATTAATATAAATACGGCATCCAAATTTACATCCACCTCTAGTTCTCATTGAAAATTTGGCGCAAAAAAAAGTCTAGTAACTGATGTGGTACGCCAAATTGTTTCAACATATTTAATGTCCGTTTATTAACAACGACAGAATCAAAATTATCTAAGATATTTAATAATCTCTTTGTTAAATTAGGTCTTAGGAGTTAGGCCTAAGGCCTAATTTAACATGGTATCAGAGCAGGGTCCGTCTCACCCGATGTTGGGACCCCAAAAAAATCAAAATTGTCCACGCACCAGATGCTAAGCAGCACTGGGCGTGAGGTGGGGTGTTAAAGAATGACAAAAATCCCACATGGTGGTTAATGAGATGAGTGAACTCCTTATAATGGGCAATCCTCCTCCCTTTGAGCTAGCTTTTGAGGTGTGAGTTAGGCCTAAGACCTAATTTAATACTCTTTTATATATACATAAAAATATTTTTAAATCTTATATATTAGTCTATATATATAGTTGGTTTGAATAGCAAATTTGTTACTAATGAATTTAGATGTAAATAATAATATGATCGGTTTAAAGCTTTAAGTAGTTTATTTTCCTAGTTTATCATAACTCATAAGCAATCACGTACCAGTATTTAACTTTGATGTAATAGAATTATTTAATTTACACTCTTTTTTTTCAAGTTAAATTTTTTAACAAGTTGAAGTGTGCAAACATTTCAAATGAAATGTTGCATCCCAATTAATTATATTGACTAACTTCACCCGAATACGTAGTACAACAACTAGCTGCATGCAACTTTTCTTTTTCAATCTGGTGTGTACTATTTACAGTTCGATTAATTTGAATTTATACCATATATAATTTCATTTTAGGAAAAATACTTTTTATCAACGATCTTTTTATATTTAGGATTTGAACTAAAATCTCTAATTAAAGAAAAGATAATTTCATGTACTACTACATCATATCCTTTAGCACTACAACTTAATGCAACTTGCACCTTAATCACCAATTAATTTACTGTTGAAAATGAGCACCTAAAATTAGGTGAGGAAAAAAAAACAATTTCTAACAAAAAAAAAAAGGTTTTGTGGGGTCAAAAAATAGGAGATAGAATAATAAATATACATATATCCAATGAAATTGGAAAGTGTGCCCCTTTTGAGAAAAGTATAAACAAAACAATGGAAGGCACAATCTTCAACTCTTCTTATAGGAGAAAAGGTCATCAAATTTCCACGTGTACTTTGCACTCTATTTCTTCCGTTTTAAAATAAATGTAAAAAAAAATTTATCATTAAAAAAATTAAACTATAATATATATTTTCTTTGTTTCATTTATATAATGTAGTTAATAAGTGTAAAAAAATGATATTCATTAAAAAAATTAAACTATAATATATATTTTCTTTGTTTCATTTATATAATAATGTAGTTAACTTATGGAACATAAGAAAATTGTATACTATTACAAAATTATCCTTAAAAAAGTATATCTTTATGGACTTTACATCAAATAAATGAAATCCAATATAATTAAAGCGTTGATTATGGCAATAAATACTTGTTAAATAAAAATAAAATATGTTCATTTATTTTGGGACTAACTCAATTCCTCCATCCCTCGTCACGGGTTGACGCTTTGTGCTTTGCGATTTAATTCTTCTTTTTCTGTTTGGTGTTAAATATTTATCTTGAAAAATTACGCTTAATATTTTTTATTTTTAATTGTGCTGTATAATTCATAGTTTGTGTATAAATATATGATTTAATTTATATTTATGTATAAATATTTTTTATATATTACATACATTTTAATATACAAGATTAAGATATTATATAAATAAATATTCGCATATATAATATTACTCCTTCCATCCCATTTTAGTTATCATGTTGCACTTTTCGAAAGTCAATTTGACTAATTTTCAAAATTGCAATTTTTAGAGAGTCAATTTGAGACAGAAACTACACGGAAAGTTCTATAAATTGTAACTTTTTTCATATTAATATGATGAAAAAATACATCTTAAAATGCTAGTCTAAATTCATATCGTTTGACTATAATTTTTTTTTTATAACAACTAATTAAAAAGAGACGGGGAATATATATTATACGTGATGTAAATATTCCAAAAATAACATAGTACATGATTTTTTAGGGTTTAAATTTTAAATTTATATTTACTCACATGTGTTTTTCATTAGCAAAGGGTTGTATAGATTTTTCAAACAAGTTATTTTTATTTTGTTTCCTATTCGATGTTCATATTGGAGCTCGACTAAACAAGTCCCACATTGAAGGGTAAAGCGTTCCCTAACAAAAGCGATTTTGTACCCAAGAGGGCTCGAACTCGAGACCTTTTAATTAAGAATAAAGGAGTACTTACCACTCCACCACAACGTTTGTTGGTCAAACAAGTTATTATTGTGCGCCCACACACGTACGTGTATATACTAGTGGCAGAGTTATTTTTATTCAAGAAAGTTGACTTTCATTATTTATTAAGAAATTATTCTATGTATAAATTAGTTTTATACAAACTATAAATTGTTGTATCCCGTTGAAATCCATAAAATATAATTTTTCACATATATAATACTTATATCAAATTGATTAGTTTTATTTTATACAATTTTTATTACTTTGTTATTGTTAATTAATATGTATTTACTGTTTATACCTTAACAAAATTAGCAAATATAGTTTGATATAAATGTTAAAATAAATAAATATTTTTTGTAATATTGGGCTTTTCTACCCTATCCTTAATCATGGATTCATGGCAGTTTAGTTGGTAGAATAAGGATAATAATTTTAAGATAAAATATGAGATTATTTTATTATATATTTAAATGGATATTAATTAGTTAGTCACAAGATTATTTTCCTCTGACATTTATACTACAATGATGAGATTAATTATATCATATAGAAGGTGTGATATCGGTCTAATCATATGAGATATCACAACCAATAAAATATTTTTATATATCTCATACTACCAATCAAACGACCCTCAAGGTAGGATACATTTTTCCCTTTTTGAACCATCCAAATGAATGCTTGATCAAAACTTGCAAAGACCTAAGTTTTTTTTTTCTAAGTAGACAATGGACGTAGAGTTTCAGCACTAGGACCATCTTCAATTTAGACAGTTTATCTAACGTAATTAAAAATAATAATTGAAAAAATATACTCACGTTGTATTGAATGATGATACTTCATTCCCATTAATCTATAATTTTAATCCAATTTTCAAGGGTGTATATCATAACTATTTAGTATTTTTTTTAATTGTATCTTTTCATCTGAATTTTTTTCTCCTGTTTTTTGCATGTGTTTTTTAAAAACAAAAAGATTATAGAGTCGTGTGATTTACTCCATCAGTTGAGGTTGTTGAATTTTATAAATTGAAGTATCATATTAATAGAACAATTTTTTTGTTCTATTCTAAAGAATATGAATGTGTATATCTTAGACAACAATAGCTCAAGGAGGGAATTATATTCTTAAGGGCACATAACAAATTGAACTAATGAGTTCAAAGTAATTTTTATTAAATTAATTGTTAAAATGTCTTGATTTTTGCTTATGTATTTAGAAAAATCATAATTCTTATTGACTTGGAAAAACTTGGAAAAGAAAAATATATTGTTTTTGTAAGATAAATAGAGAATTTTTATCTTATAGTTTGAAACTACTTGAAATTTATATATAGGTAGTTATAGTTGAAAATTCATAAAATAATGTAAGAAAATTTTTATAGTGGGAATTCTCTATTTCCACTTATTAGATCAGAAATATTTTTGACATTTTAAAAATAATTTTTTATTTTTTTTATTGTACTTTGACAATTGTTTAGTTTTCTTTTGATTTATAAAAGAAATTTTGGGAAGTTCTTGGTTGTGGTGTAAAGTTTGTCTTATAACCTTTTAATAGTTTAGACCCAGCTAACTCGTTAAATTCATGTGTTAGTTTCTTCTTTATTTATTTTATATATGAAAAAGGTTTTAAAAAATGTCCTCAATGTATCAGAACTAGTTTAAATGCCTTCTTCCACTTATTGAATCAAATTTACCTCTTTTTCCACTTATTATTAGATCAAAAATATCTTTAACATATTAAAAATGACTCAAAAATCTAATCTTACCTAATAAAAGTACTTGTTTTTAAATAAATAAAATATATGAAATAATGTGAATTAACTCAAATAGATGTTGTTTAAAATATTGTCTTAGTCAGAGAATGAAAAATTTCATTTTGCTTGTCTGCCAATAAAAAGAAAAAGTTTGTTGAGATTCTTTTCGTTTAAGATATTTCTCAATAAGGAGCAAGTATAAATATAGTATCACTTAAATAAATTATACAAGAATCTCAATAGCTTTAAAAGTTCACAATCATTAAGTAATGATAATATATATATATATACGAAGATGTTAATAGTAAAATGAATTAAGAATATTTAGACGTAATTTAGTCGGATTTGAAGGCAAATTTTTTTAAGAAAATATTTCGATATTATATTTATTAATTCTGATAAGATATTTTAAGATCGTGCAAAAGCGCAGGCATAAATTTATATTTAATAGTTGATAAATATATTTTTAGGTAGAATTGGAGAGCAAATTTGAACATTTTCAATTGGTTAAAGTTATATGTAATTATATATATGATAGTTAATTGATAAACACTGTTACCAACAGAAGATAAGAAATTTCTCGACCACTTTCGTTTAAGATTGGTGAGTTAAACAGCTAACATTTACCCCAGATACAACTTTACCATATAGTTGGTGTAGGTAGCAACTTAAAGAAAAATTTTCTTTTTGAAAAAGTGTCTTAATTAGATGACTTGAAAATGTACAAGTTCCCAGATTTGATTTCTTTTTTCTTTTGTTCCGATCGATGTTTGATATTTATATTGGAATTTGATTAATTTAGATTCACACGCATAGAATTCATTTGCCTCTTATCAAGAATTTTGTCATAATCAAAGCTTAAATTTAAAATCTCTAATTAAGCTAGGAACAACCTCATCTACTACACGTCGGTCGGATTTGATTCCTAAGGATTTTCACAACTTTGTCTCCTATGTTTAACAGTACTTTACGCGTTCTTTTCACTTTTTGTTTGTTAATTTATTCGAGATGTGGGGTAAAGGGAAACGAAAAAGAGGAGGAGTTTCCTAAGATGATAAAAAAGAAGTAGTAATTATCATTTTTTTCATATTTAGGGAGTAACTTCTTAATCAACATTTGTTAATATCCTATTATTCAAAAATATTTTTTCACATAAAACACTTCAAAAACATCATTTGTTTTCTAGAAGTTCTATATCTTATCAATTTAAGATGTAGTGTGTAATCTTTCCTTTTTTTAAGCCAAATTCAACAAGTACAATCACTTCGCAATATTAAGCCAATTCAAATTTTGAACCTGCTTGAACCACCTTACCTTTGAGGTTCAAATAAGAGAGGACAAAGCGACAGGGGAGGAAAAGGATTGGGCATGAGCCGAGCCATTTTAGGCGAAGAATGATTCGATGCACACTTACATTAAATTATTGAGTGTATATTTAGTTTTACATATTCATCGCTAAATTTCTGACTCGGATAGGGTGGGGGATTGTGGACCAACTTATTTTTTAAAAGGGTGGAGCTAATAGGCTGTAATTTAATATTCGTGCTATAAGGCCAAGTTGATAAATTCATCATATAAATTACAGTAAATTTTTGCAGATGAGGATGCTAGCTAATATGCATTGAGCAAGATAGAAAGAATAAAGAAGAGAACAAATAGCGATTGTCAATATTTGGCTTTGTGATTACTCATCTGACGTGTATCCTACCCACCCACCCACCGGCAAATACGACCCATTTCTTCGTTTTTGCACCGAACACTTTCTTACGTATTATTTGCCAACTTCTAAATACTTTTCCCTAACTCAACTTTCCTATTCTTATCCCCATTTTTTTTATTATATATATTTTGTTTGCATTTTTAATTTCATATATTAGGGGTGTCAAATAGGGGCTAAGCTCCGATTAAATTCAAATTTGAATTGCGCACTACATGATTCATTTAAGATTGAGATATATTTCACGTGCATTAAGAAACTAAATAAGTGTACTATTCTACCTTTATTTAAGGTTTTTTGAAGTCAAGTTTTCAATCAATGAACATGAATCAATTTATTTTGATCAACTAATTTGACCAATAGACAAAAAATATTTACTTAGTTTTTCTATGTTGGTCAACTGTATATTCTTAATGCTAATAACTCATAAGGGTAAAATAGGAAGAATAATGTCATTTATGCATTAGTTTTGTGGTATGACAAATATTAAGGATTGTACATTTTTAGTAAGGACGACATGTAAATATGAAAAGAAGGAGTAACAAATCAATTTGATTTACGTATTAGTTCAAACTTCAACTTTAGACGACTTGTATTGGACCGTAAAATAGATCGAGTCAAGCAAATTAATAGCACGTTCAAACTTGAACGAATTAGGTGATCAATCATGTTTTTATGGGTACTTATTAAACGATCTAATTTTGGTTAAACTCTATTTTCCAATCGTGTTAGTTTTTAACACCAACAAATACTTTGACTCTATCAATATTAAGCAAATTTGAGATTTTTTTCCAAAGAAATAACCTATATTATAGTTGTCCACGTAAGAAACAACTAGATATATATATACATGTGAGAAAATTGTATTGAATTTCAATTTTTTAAAATTTTCATGTTTTATTGGTTAAAAAAATTAAAATATTTTTATAAAAAAAATAAGTTCGAGAAAATAAATTTCATAAATAGCATTCCATATAAATTACATCCTATCCCCACTTTCCATGACACTAGATACCCTACTTCCACCCCTACTATTATTGTGTTTACTAGATTATATATAAATAATTTGAGATAATATTTTATATTTATTTAATAAATATAAAAAAATAGATATTACCAATAATCAATTTTCCATTATGTTTCAAGTGTTTGTTCCTCCTTTAGAATTTTTAGGATTAGCAAGTAAATCATCCTTCATTCATGTACTTTTAGTATTCATATTTGGAAAATAATTAATTGCATTACTTATACATGTTGTCTTTTTCCAGCTATATAAAATTATTATTTTCATTATTATTAATTTTTCAAAAATCTTATCTTGACAACTTCTTGGGTTTATCCACTAACCATGGTTAGCTGTAACCAACGTTGAAGCTTGTGTAAGCGATACTATAAATTACACACCTCAATTGCCCCAATGAACACATCCTTCCATGGTTCAACCCTTTCGCTTAAAATTTTATTCTTCAATTTCAGCTTTTTCAACTATTCCTCTCTGATACTGGTAATTTTCTCATCAATGCCCTGTTTATATTATAGTCGAAAGCGATTTCGTGCAGAGTTCGCTTTCGACTTCGATTTACATACACATATAATAAATGTATTGAGTGGGATAAGATCATACTAGTTCTGAACTCGATTTGAGATTTGCATCTAATTTTGCATCATATTTATTGTTCATGAACGTGATTTTTTTGAATTTGCAGAGAAAAAATGGCGTCGAACGGAGCCGGGAATGGAGAATTCAGTTTTGATAACAAGAGGAGGATTGGGCTGCCGAAGATCCAGACTCAGAAGACAGAGGATGAAAACGTGGTTTGCCATGACGACAGTGCTACACCGGTGAAAGCTCAGACGCTGGACGAATTGCATTCTCTTCAGAAGAAGAAATCGGCGCCGACTACTCCGATCAAGTCCCCTCATGTATTCGGCGTTGCCGTTTCTGAAGAGGAACGACAGAAACAGCAGCTACAATCCATTAGGTAAATCCATTCTTATTATCCAGCGGCGGCGTCGTTTTTTTGCTGAAATTTTACTGATACGATTATTTTTGTCGTGTTAAATGTGTAGATTGGACTAAAATTGAACATGTTGAAAACGGGTTGAGTTATTATTTTTCATAAATTGAATCGGAATCAACTAAAAGTGAATTTTTTATATTTATTTAAAAATACAATTTGCTTAATTTTACTAAAATGGTAGTCGTAATGTCTTGATTTGTCATTGTCACTTTTTTACCGTCACGGACTCACTATTTCGGGAAGATAAACGGTACACTGAAAAAGAAAATAATAGCATTAATAGTATGTTTGACCAATAATTTAAAACTAATTTATTTTAAAAAGTAAATAATAGTAGTATCAAATATCAATGGCCTGTGACATGGTAAATTTTACGAGTACAAATATAATTTTTATGTTTGTTATATGTGAAAATTGTTTTTTTTTAAACCTTCACTAATTTATTTTTTCCATTTGTTGTGTAAAAATAGTGCATCATTGGCGTCATTGACACGAGAGACGGGGCCAAAAGTGGTGAAAGGAGACCCAGCAAGGCAAGCGGAGACGCCAAAGGTGCAACAGCCTGTGCATCACCACCCCACCCCTGCCCTTAACATTAGTGACAGTGGCCTCAAGTTCACCCACATCCTTTATAATCTCTCTCCTGCTGGTAAATAATTTTACTATCTTATTTTATGTTAATTATTCCTGTCGAAAGGTCTCACATTTGGATAATAAAGTTTCACTTTGAATAAGGTTTTTTCCGTCACTATGACTCATCTTTCTTGACTAGTTCACTTCTTTGACTCTACTGATTGTGCTTACCCACCCTCCAATTTGATTTAATTAAAACTCTTGTGCTACTTTCAAACTTTCGATACGTCATAAAATTATTTGATTGAATATTATTAGGATTGTTAGTAACTTTTATTCAATATATATAAGTTTTGGATGTTTTATTTATATCATACAACAACACCACTACCTTTTCATAGCCTATTTGATCAAACGCCTGAATGATCAAAAAATACTTGTTTTCTTAAAATTATTCTTTACGTTCCTTTTTTTGAGAGTCATAAAATTACTTGCTAATTTCTCTCGATTACTTTTTGAATAATTCCTTAAAAGGTGAAAAATCAAAATTGCCCCTCAAAAAAGGGGATATTGCTTGTTTGATGTATGTAGTAATATATATACTTTTCATTTACGTGTTGCTCCTTTTTGTAGAGTTGTATGAGCAAGCAATCAAGTATGAGAAGGGATCATTCATCACGTCAAGTGGTGCTTTGGCCACACTTTCTGGAGCCAAAACTGGCCGTTCCCCAAGAGACAAACGTGTTGTTAGAGACGAAACCACTGAGGACGACCTTTGGTGGGGAAAGTAAGTTATCTCCCCTGTTTTCCTTCCTAGGACGGCAATTAGTGTTTTCGACTCGAACTATATATAATTGCACCTACTCCAAAATTGTCTTAACTAAAAATGTTAAATCCACATTTGTTATTTTTAGTTTGTAGTGTCACTTTCTAACGTCATGATTGTTATGATACTTTTATGAACAGAGGTTCACCCAATATCGAAATGGACGAACAAACTTTCTTAATCAACAGAGAAAGAGCTGTTGATTACCTATGCTCTTTGGAGAAGGTAATTTTAAACACTATTATCATTTCATTTCACTAAAGTTTGCTTCCGTTATCATTTTTTATAAATGCGCTAAAGATATCCTAAAGTTATTAATGTCAACGGTTATAGAAACTATGCATATGCTTCCCCCTTGCTTAGTGCTGCCGCGTCATCATCTACACCACCATGTTTATTTTCTTAATTAAAAGAACATGTAATTAGTACCTCATTAAAATAATATCAGTCAATAAATAATTAAATTCCAGAATTTGAGGGGAGAGAAAAATAGAATAGTCTATAGTCACCTTGTCATTCTTTGATAATCTAAAGGCGTGTCTTATTTCCCATGTATATAAAATAATGTATTTGTATAGAGCTACTACTAAAAAAATATTATTTTTTTGTCGTGGTGTATGAAATGGCTACAGTAGCTGTCACAACCTGTATGTTACATTGTCTTCATGTAATTATTATTCTTAGTCCCTTTAATGAAATTGTGATCCATTTCTGTCATGATTCATGGGCTTAAGTATGGCTACAAGACACTCTTGTTTATGGTGAAACAGAATCTTCCTCATCTTCCCCTAGGAATGGATATGTTACAGTAACATATCTGTCTAGCCTTTAATGATTTGTACACATGTTCTACAACAAACTTGCATTGAGTTTTGGTCCCAATATGGAGGAAAATATCTCCCTATGCATATCTACTACATACAATCATATCCAGATATTTTTGTTAAAAGTATCGAAAGATTGAGATTGCGATAAATCAGTCTCCGTGTAATATGTAAGTCACAAATTCAAATAATAGAATCAGCCACTAGACTTGCGTCAGGATAGACTGCTTAAATTACACCCCTTAGGGGTGTGCCCTTTCCCCAGACCACCCTATGTAAGTAAACTCAGGATGCTTCAAGCAGCGACCAGTCATATCAAAAGATTGAGATCATAGTTATTTTGTTGATCTCTTCTCAAATGTTAATGTCTTAGGATAATACAGATCACGGATGGTGAGACCTGCAATTTATTGTAATTGGAAAATTACCACTAAATAAAAGATTTAACAAGAAAGAAGCTCGTTGGACACATCAATAAGAAGACTGATTGATCTATTAGCCTTTTTGTTTTTTCTCTTGGTGGAAACCATTTTTTGGAGGTCTCCAGCATATCCTTAATGCTGATGAATACAACATTACCTTTATCAAAAAAAAAATAAGAAGACTGATAATCAATTTTATAGTGATGAAAACTACCTTCTCTTCCTGACTATTTGCTACTTTTGCGGTGGGTCTACATTTCAGGTATTTGTGAATGATCAGTTCCTCAACTGGGATCCAAACAATCGTATCAAAGTTAGAATTGTATCTGCCAGAGCCTATCACTCCTTGTTCATGCACAACATGTAAGAAGCTGATCATGATACTAATTAAAACTCTCTGTTTTTACTTTCTTATGTTTTACAGGTCAGCAGATAAGTATCTTTCTACTTTTACATATGCACATTACCTATCTTTAGATTTTACAGCCATTTAAGAGCCTTAGTGAATTAAAGGAATATCAAAAGATCATGTAAAACATGTTAGTAAGTGCAATTCAATAACCGGGTCGGTGACAGGTGTATCCGACCCACTCCAGAAGAGCTGGAGGATTTTGGTACTCCGGACTTCACAATTTACAATGCTGGTCAATTCCCATGTAACCGTTACACCCACTATATGACTTCCTCCACTAGCATAGACATCAATCTTGCTAGGAGGGAAATGGTCATCCTTGGCACACAGTATGCTGGGGAAATGAAGAAAGGTCTTTTCGGGGTAATGCACTATCTAATGCCTAAGCGCCAAATTCTCTCTCTACACTCTGGCTGCAATATGGGAAAAGAAGGAGATGTAGCCCTCTTCTTTGGATTATCAGGTAAAGTATAAAGGGATTGGTCCTCCCTTTATCGGAGAAGCAACAATACGTGCCCTCTTATCTTTATATCTCACAGCAAAATGTGAAATTGTTTCTATTCGATGCTCATGTTTCTCTCTCTGGACTTGTTCTTCATCTTAGGAACTGGGAAGACAACACTGTCTACTGATCACAACCGATACCTGATCGGAGACGATGAACACTGCTGGAGTGATCATGGTGTCTCAAACATTGAAGGAGGTTGCTATGCCAAATGCATAGACCTTGCAAGGGAGAAGGAGCCTGATATCTGGAATGCCATCAAGTTTGGCACTGGTACTTTCTGATTCGACTTTATCATCTTGATGTTATTTCCTGCCAAGTTACAGGGTGAACCCAAATTAATATTTTTTCGCTCTATGCAGTGCTGGAAAATGTAGTTTTTGAAGAACATGCCCGAGAAGTGGATTATACAGACAAATCTGTAACAGGTAACTTGTGTTGAATCGAACCGAGATTTTTCATCTCAAAGTCTTGAATCAGTCGGTGTTGCTTCATGATTATAATGTAATGGTTTGATTGCAGAGAACACCCGGGCAGCATACCCAATTGAATACATCCCGAATGCTAAAATACCATGTGTTGGTCCTCATCCAAAGAATGTCATTCTCCTTGCATGTGATGCATTCGGCGTGCTTCCACCAGTCAGCAAATTGAACTTGGCACAGACAATGTACCACTTCATCAGTGGCTACACAGCTTTGGTATGTCCTCATGAAATCTGATGCCTCACAGATTATACTTGAACTTTCAAGATGTGATGTAAAGACTATTGCTTCGACATTTCACAGGTGGCAGGAACCGAAGATGGTATTAAGGAGCCTACAGCAACATTTTCAGCATGTTTCGGTGCAGCATTTATCATGCTTCATCCAACCAAATATGCAGCCATGCTGGCTGAGAAGATGCAGAAACATGGAGCTACAGGATGGCTTGTGAACACTGGCTGGTCAGGTGGAAGGTAAGAGTACTCACGCAGAACATGTACCCAAATGATATCAAACCATATATATATAACGAATCTCTCTTTATGAACAGTTATGGATCAGGCAGCCGAATTAAGTTAGCATACACAAGGAAGATCATCGATGCCATCCACTCTGGTGCCCTTTTGAAAGCAGAATACAAGAAGACCGAGGTATTTGGGCTGGAGATTCCAACTGCACTTGAGGGAGTACCTTCCGAGATTCTGGATCCCGTGAACACTGTAAGTTAGCATACACTTTTGCATTGTCTAACTGCTACAATCTGCAAATACTGTTCTATTAATGTAACTCTTCTGTTGTTACAGTGGCCCGACAAGAAGGCACACAAGGATACCCTGTTGAAGCTGGGAGGCCTCTTTAGGAAGAATTTTGAGGTGTTCACAAACTACAAGATTGGAAGTGATAGCAACCTGACTGAGGAGATCCTGGCCGCTGGTCCGAACTTCTAATTGAAGAAGGATTTGCCTGAGTGATGGTTTGGGAAAATATGACCTAAAATATAGAAGAGAAAAATAAGATTAGCCAGAAAACATGTGTAATATTATTTTGTTAGTTACATTTTATGTGTAATTGGTGAGGAAGGAGGTTTCACATCCATGAATCTTTGTTATTTATTCTTGTTTTTGTTTCATTTGGGGTCGTGTTTGTTTTCTGGTGAGGTTGAGGCGGAGGTTGTATTTGTAACTTTCATTCACTTGTGCTGTAATATTTTCAGTCAATAATGAAAGCTTCATACCCAACTATTTCTTCTCTGTTTCATGTCAAAACGATCTTGGAATAGCACTTCAGTTTCCCTTGTTCAATCTTAACTAATAAGGCGAATTGTAAACTGTTGAGTCCTTCTCTGTTAGGAAAGAAGAGTTACTTAGAATTTCAGGAACTAATCCACCAGTCATCTATTTTACAGTGAGCCTAAAAGCTCGTCGCCCAAAACTCAGCAGATTATCATTCTAAGAGAGCATCTGTATATCTGTAATACTATAATATTCTATATGGCATAGTTGTAACATTATTCCGACCTGGAAAGTTTATGATTCCTCAGAAAGGTAGACCATCACACACATAAAGATTGTAATTATTACTACATCACATTGGCTCTTACCTGTGCGAACTGAGAAGCAATTCACTGAAAAAGTCCATCATGTGATATCAGACTGTAGACAAAACTTGAACTTAGTCACAAGAGAAAGGTTGGTACGAGCAAATTAGCTGAGGCTGCTGTGCAACATGTTCTTCACCAACTTGAAAAATTTCAAAGCAAGGAAGCTGCTGAAATTCTTATCATTTCTATTTTTTTGAAAAAAATAAATACCTGCAGTTGTTCACATATTGTACTAATTTTTCTGACAGGAAGAAGATTTGTGAAGCAACTTTCTAGTTCAACGTAATTCAACAGAAAAGAAGTTGAGTTCTCTGGATTAAATCCTATGCTTAGAGGACAAGAATTGATAATCTCAATCTATTTTTTACTGGAATGGATACTGCATCTCAAGTACATAATAAAGAGAAGAGACGGCCTATTCCCACTCTCAACAAATTCACGTTATACTCTCCGACCTTCACCATAACTCGATTTGACAGAAACACTCAATTGGGCAACAATTAGTTTAAATTCTTCAAAAGCAACTCCAGATGGCCCATTCAACTAAGTTTCTATTAGCCAGTGCAGTTATACAGATGTTGCGTTTGCTATCAATACTTAGGCAGAGGCGAATGCAGCAATTGGGCAACGGGTTCATTTGAACCCATAAATATAGAAGTGTAATGAGTTAAATGTTAGGACCCTTAAAAGATTGAACACGTCTGGGCATGTAGGAACACATCAAACTATTGACAAGCTGCTTGTCACAATGAGATACCACTGATGCAAAAAATTTCAAAGATGGGAAAGAATGAAATAGTACCCAAACAACATTAGCCAGTTCTCTGTAAGACATCTGCATAGGAAAACAAAAGAATACAACCAGAGAATATAACGACACAACATAACCAACAAGAGAGAAAAGTATCTTCACCCTTGGGCTAATTAACACTGTGAATACCCATAAATTGCAATGACACACTGGTCCCCAGGTAGAGACACACTTCAACTAGCTTGATTGCCCTTAGTGAACAATGCAATCCAGTTACTCCTTACGTCACATGGACAACATACGAGGCAAGCAATAGTTACTAGGCAATAACTAGTATCAAGAATTATAGGTCTCCAGGAGTCTTCAAGGAGTTCCACTGACTCACAGTTGAAGCAACTTCAACACCATTTGATCTTGTTAAATGATTAGTGGTTATACAAACACCTTGTACTGATCCAATGACAACATAAACCCAAAAAATAAGGAAAAAAGTAATTGCTTGGGCTCACACATGGAGTCATTAGTTTGCCCAATTTTGGATGATTGGGGAGAAAAAACTGAGACGAATGCTAAACATCATCAGAAGGATTATGTCAATAACGAGGAGCAACATGAAAAAACAGGATGAACACCACAAGTCCACACAAATTTGAGGGCATAAAACACATGCCAAAGAACTCAGCAAATATGACAGTTGCATCTCAAAACTTCACAAGGCTTGAATAACATGAAATTGGCCTCCTCAATATGATTCGTAAAAAAAGAAGGAAGGGCTTCATAGTCTTAATAAATTTGAGGGCATAAAGCACAAGCTCAAAGAAATCAGCATATACGACAGCTGTATCTCAAAGTTCAGGTTTCACGAGGTTTTAATAACATGAAACTTCACCTCCTCAATATGATTCATAAATTAAAAGGAAGAGCATCATTTGTCCAAGTAAATTTGTGGGCATAAAGCACAGGTTCAAATAAATCAGTAGATATGATAGTTGCATCTCAAAGTGCCAGGTTCGCCTGGCTTATATAACATGAAACTATGACTCCTCAAAGTGATTCATTTATGATAAATTTGAGGGGAAAGTTACACTTTCGAGTAACTCCATAAAGTTTACAGTTTTAACTAGTGATTAGGTTTCATCATGCTAAAAATCATCTCCTTGTCAAGATTCACTGGATGTGGCCACATCATCTTTGTGTTTAATCATGCCAGAATCAACAAGAACAGGAATCTCTGCTGCAAGCCATGGTGCAAGACCCAAACAGAGTGCGTGTGCAATGCCAAATCTGGGGCTAGATGAGTATTAAAAGTTAGATTTAAGTAGAAAGGCACTTGCAGGTCCATTATATAGAAAATAAAATACGACAAATATGAAGCAAAGAGTACTCCTTTATCAACCTAGGCAAACATAAGCACATCTTAGAAAAATTATATTCATTTAATTCAAACTCTACTATGTTCTCAGTTGACCAAAAATTTGCTTTACTCAACCAGAACTTGATCCTACTAGCAGTCTGATCACTGAAGAGCTAAACTCAAGTCAAAGAATGAATTAATCAATTACTCCTCAAATCAGAACCCAAACGATTTAGTATAGGCATCTGAATCTTCTATATCCATTACTCACTATTCAGACATCCCAACATCACATTATGACTATATTAAAACTGATTGTTAACCTATTGTTAGTCTTTAATTATCCTCCTTTATCTCGGACAATAGATAGAAAACCAAAAAAGAAAACAAGTGTTTGAAGAGTGGGGTGCATGTGAAAGAACTTGATATGTTGAAAAAAAGGTGGTAAACCAACACATACTATCGTGAATTAACTAAAATCATAGCAATCCAGCTTCAATTCAAATCAAAGAGAAAATAATTACCAATTCTTCGCCCATAGAGGCTTGAAATGCACGGTCAAGCATATTTTCCCTCCTCTGTACATCTACATGATCAAACAAAAGAGTAATAATCAATCAGTAAGCCACAATTCCGATAAATATCTGTAGTTGTTATGATGGAGCTGATGGATTGCCAGATTAGGGAAGTTTTGCCACC